>NW_025798627.1:264053-376861 GCF_021613505.1 Equus quagga | reverse complement strand
TGCTGTTTTGATCACTGTAGCTTTGTAGTATGTTTTGAAATCGGGGATTGTGATTCCGCCGGCTTTGTTTTTGCTCAGGATTGCTTTAGCAATTCGCGGTCTTTTGTTGCCCCATATGAATTTTAGGATTGTTTGTTCAATTTCTGTGAAGAATGTTCTTGGGATTCTGATTGGGATAGCATTGAATCTGTATATTGCTTTAGGTAGTATGGACATTTTAACTATGTTTATTCTTCCAATCCATGTGCAAGGAATGTCTTTCCATCTCTTTATGTCATCGTCAATTTCTTTCAAGAAAGTCTTGTAGTTTTCATTGTATAGATCCTTCACTTCCTTGGTTAAGTTTATCCCAAGGTATTTTATTCTTTTCGTTGCGATTGTGAATGGGATTGAGTTCTTGAGTTCTTTTTCTGTTAGTTCATTGTTAGTGTATAGAAATGCTACTGATTTATGTATGTTGATTTTATACCCTGCTACTTTGCTGTAGTTGTTGATTATTTCTAATAGTTTTTCTATGGATTCTTTGGGGTTTTCTATATATAAGATCATGTCGTCTGCAAACAGCGAGAGTTTTACTTCTTCATTGCCTATTTGGATTCCTTTTATTTCTTTTTCCTGCCGAATTGCTCTGGCCAACACCTCCAGTACTATGTTGAATAGGAGTGGTGAAAGTGGGCACCCTTGTCTTGTTCCTGTCCTCAGAGGGATGGCTTTCAGTTTTTGTCCATTGAGTATGATGTTGGCTGTGGGTCTGTCATATATGGCCTTTATTATGTTGAGGTACTTTCCTTCTATACCCATTTTACTGAGGGTTTTTATCGTAAATGGGTGTTGGATCTTGTCGAATGCTTTCTCTGCATCTATTGAGATGATCATGTGCTTTTTGTTTTTCATTTTGTTGATATAGTGTATCACGTTGATTGACTTGCGGATGTTGAACCATCCCTGTGTCCCTGGTATAAATCCCACTTGATCATGGTGTATAATCTTTTTGATGTATTGCTGTATTCAGTTTGCCAAAATTTTGTTGAGGATTTTTGCATCTATGTTCATCAGTGATATCGGCCTGTAGTTCTCCTTCTTTGTGTTGTCCTTGTCAGGTTTGGGGATCAGAGTGATGTTGGCTTCATAGAATGTGTTAGGGAGTACTCCATCTTCCTCAATTTTCTGGAACAGTTTGAGGAGAATAGGTATTAAGTCTTCTTTGAATGTTTGGTAGAATTCTCCAGAGAAGCCGTCTGGTCCTGGACTCTTATTTTTGGGGAGGTTTTTGATTACCGTTTCTATTTCCTTACTTGTGATTGGCCTATTCAGATTCTCCATTTCTTCCTGATTCAGTTTGGGGAGATTGTAGGAGTCTAGGAATTTGTCCATTTCTTCCAGGTTGTTCAATTTGTTGGCATATAGTTTTTCATAGTATTCTCTTATGATCTCTTGTATTTCATTGGTATCTGTTGTGATTTCTCCTCTGTCATTCCTAATTTTATTAATTTGCGATTTCTCTCTTCTTTTCTTGGTGAGTCTGGCTAGGGGTTTGTCAATTTTGTTAATTCTTTCGAAGAACCAACTCTTTGTTTCATTGATCCTTTCTATTGTCTTTTTTGTTTCAATATCGTTTATTTCTGCTCTTATTTTTATTATTTCCCTCCTTCTACTGACTCTGGGCTTTGTTTGTTCTTCTTTTTCTAGTTCTGTTAGGTGTCGTTTGAGGTTGCTTATGTGAGCTTTTTCTTGTTTAGTGAGGTGAGCCTGTATTGCAATGAATTTCCCTCTCAGGACTGCTTTTGCTGCATCCCAAATGATTTGGTATGTCGTGTTCTCATTTTCATTAGTCTCCAGATAAAATTTGATTTCTTCTTTAATTTCTTCAATGATCCATTGTTTGTTGAGAAGCATGTTGTTTAGTCTCCACATTTTTGCACCTTTCTCTGCTTTTTTCTTGTAGTTGATTTCTAGTTTAATAGCATTATGATCAGAAAAGATGCTTGATAATATTTCAACTCTCTTGTATTTATTGATGTTTGCTTTGGTTCCCAAAATATGGTCAATCCTTGAGAATGTTCCATGTGCACTTGAGAAGAATGTGTAACCTGCTGTTTTTGGATGAAGTGTTCTATATATATCTATTAAGTCCATCTGGTGTAATTTTTCATTTAATTCTATTATTTCCTTGTTGATTTTCTGTCTGGATGTTCTGTCCATTGGTGTTAATGGTGTGTTGAGGTCCCCTACTATTATTGTATTGTCGTTGATGTCTTCTTTTAGTTCTATTAAGAGTTGCTTTACAAATTTTGGCGCTCCTGTGTTGGGTGCGTATATATTTATGAGTGTTATGTCTTCTTGGTGGAGAGTCCCTTTTATCATTATATACTGTCCCTCTTTATCTTTCTTTATCTGTTTTGCTTTGAAATCTACCTTGTCTGATATTAGTATAGCGACACCTGCTTTCTTTTGTTCATTATTAGCTTGGAGTATTGTTCTCCATCCCTTCACTCTGAGTCTGTGTTTGTCTTTGGGGCTGAGGTGTGTTTCCTGGAGGCAGCATATTGTTGGATCTTGTTCTTTGATCCATCCTGCCACTCTGTGTCTTTTGATTGGGGAGTTCAATCCATTTACATTTAGAGTGATTATTGAGATGTGGGGGACTACCACTACCATTTTGTGTCTTGTTTTCCGGTTTTCTTCAATTTCCTTTGTTTCTCGTCCCATGGTTTAATCTGTTCTGATGTAGAGCTGCTACTCTCTGTTGTTGTCCTTCTACTTATCTCCTCTGCTCTTGGTTTTGTAGCCCCTTTCCTTTTTTGGATTTTTCAGGAATGAGGGTTTTCCTGAGAATTTCCTGTAGAGGAGGTTTTGTGGCAATGAACTCCCTTAATTTTTGTTTATTTTGGAAAGTTTTTATTTCTCCATCGTATTTGAAGGATATTTTCGCTGGGTAGAGAATTCTCGGCTGTAGATTTTTGTCCTTCAGATTTTTGAATATATCATTCCACTCTCTTCTAGCCTGTAAAGTTTCTGCTGAGAAATCTGCTGATAGCCTGATGGGGGTTCCTTTGTAGGTTAGTTTCTTTTGCCTGGCTGTCCTTAGTATTTTCTCCTTGTCCTTGACTTTTGCTAGCTTCACTACTATATGCTGTGGAGTTGGTCTTCTTGCATTGAAAAAGTTTGGAGATCTATTGGCTTCTGTCACCTGAAGATCCATCTCTCTCACCAGATTTGGGAAGTTCTCAGCCATTATTTCTTTGAATAGGCTTTCTGCCCCTTTCTCCTTCTCTTCTCCCTCTGGTATACCTATAATCCTTACGTTGCATCTCCTAATTGTGTCTGATAATTCTCAGAGAGTTTCTTCATTTCTTTTTAGTCTTGCTTCTCTCTCCTCCTCTGCCTGCAGCAATTCTATATTGCCATCTTCCAAATTGCTAATTCTTTCCTCCATATTATCGGCCCTACTGTTCAGAGCATCTAGATTTTTCTTAATCTCCTCTATTGTGTTCTTCATTTCCAATATTTCTGTTTGGTTCTTCTTTATCGTATCAAACTCTTTTGTGACATAGCTCCTGAACTCGTTGAGTTGTCGGTCAGAATTCTCTCTTAACTCATTGAGTATTTTAATGATGGCTGTTTTGAAGTCATCATCATTTAAGTTATATATCTCATTTTCTTTGGGATTGTTTTCTGTGTATTTGTTACTTTCTTTCTGTTCTGGAGATTTAATGTATTTTTTCATATTGCTTGATGTTGTTGATTTGTGCCTCCGCATGGAGATAGAGTTTAGTTGCTCCTTTCACTTGTTTCAGCTGCTGCGATGGGGGAGCAGCTGTTTATACTGCACCAACCAGGAACCCTGTCCGCAGCTGCTAACTGGGCCTGGGCCCCTCCTCGTAGCCTCAGTGGTCCTTTGGATTCCCTCCTCTGCCGTGGGGGCCGTCACAGGGGGGCTTCAGGCTGCTGGTGCCTACTGTTGCAGCCCACCTAGATGTGCTCCCTCCTTGGGGTCTGCAATGGTGTTATGGGCTTTTCCAGCAGCCAGGGGTGGGATCACTTATATTTGTCGCTCCGTTGCTGTCGGCACCCACAAAATCTCACTTGTCCTCTATGGGTTGCAAGAGAGCTATTGGCATCTTCTACAGTCTGTGGTTAGTTCACCTAGCTATGCTGCTTTTGCTCTGGGGTCTTCCAGCCTTGTGGCTGCCGGCTGGGTGCCTTCTACTGGTGCTGTGCAGAGGCTTTCCCTAAGGCTGCTGTGAGCCTGTAGGGTTTCCCCCTAGGCTACGGAGCTGGGTCTCTGGAACTCCCCCCAGCCCCAGTCCTCTCCGAGATCTCCGGCAATCCCTAGTCCCACGGGGCGGGCAATGGCAGCTGGGGGTCGCCCCGCCCTCTGGGATTCTCTCCGGGCCTCTCCAGGAGCCGTGAATGCTGGGCGTGGCCCCTCTGCTAATGGCAGACAGAGAGTTTTGTCTGCTGCCCGGGCGGAACTCCGGAGCTTCCCCTCCGGGTCGCAGAGCCGGCCTTTGAAACTTCCCCCAGCCCCAGTCCTCTCCGAGATCTCCGGCAATCCCTAGTCCCATGGGGCGGGCAACGGCAACTGGGAGACCTCCGTACCCTCAGCAACTCTCTCTGGGACCCTCCAGGCGCCGCGAACACCAGGCAGGGTCTCCCCGCCAATGGCGGGGAGAGACTCTCCCCGCGGGCTCAGGTGTGCAACTCCAAAGTTTCCCTCTGCGTTTAGGAGTAATTGCGGGGGGTTTAGGTAGGGTTCTGGTCACCTGTTTCCACCGTCACTCCTCTGTTGTGTGCTCGCTCCTGCCCTAGATGTGTGTAGATCCTCTGGGGGCGTCCGTTGGAAGAAAGCCGCTTGTGGGTACTAGGCTGCTCGGTCGGGGTCGGAGAGTTTTCACCTATTTCCACATCCTCCCGGAGGAAAGTCCTTCCGCCTTCTGATGTATAGTCACGTGGGTATCTCAGACGTCCTGAGATGCTGTCTGGATATCCTTTGTCAAGCAATAAGTGTCCAAATAATTGTAGACTCGAAGGGGGAGAGACAAAGAGGACTACTCATGGCGCCATCTTGGATCTTCTCCCTGAACTATATGTTTTTTAAATGTCTCTGGAGACCTGAATTTAAGTGTCGACGTGGTCAAGTCATTTAATTTCGCTGGAATTCATTCCCCTCACCCCTATCTTTAAAATGGGGATGTTATAATACCTGCATCCCTGGGTTGAAATAAGAATGAAATGGGACAATGTGCATAAAAATCTGGAGGTCAACGCTGGGCCTTGAACCAGGTGCTTGATAAATGCTTTTACAGGGAGTCAGCGGGTCATCCCATGACAAGTGTAATGTTACTGCACCCTTGGCAGCCAGAGGACACTGGGGAAATCTGGTTTCATGCTGCTGGAGTTTTTGTCCTGGTGTGGGCTCACCCCTAGGAACACAGTACAACTGCTAGTGTTGAGCTACAGAAACACTAAGGTTGACACTTAGAAAGAGTAGAGAAAAAAATAAAAATGTTTCAAAGGACTTTCTCTAAGCCCTGGGCTGAGGGCACGGAGACGGGACTCGTTGCAGGGTATTTAGGATGTAAGGACAAAGGGAGGACGAGGACTCTGGGGAGGACGTCTTCCTGTTGTGCCTATGCAGTTGGCAAGCAGCGACACAATGTCAGAAGTCATTCATTCCACCCTGAACACTCAGCATTTTTCATTAAATATTCAAGAATGCATATTCAAGTTTGCCAAGAGCTAAAAGTGTAATTCAGGCTGGGGGACATGTGCTGTGTACACCAAGTGACAGGAACACTAGATAAAACAAGAAGATCTGAAGGAATGGTCATCGCCCATCTGAAAGTTTTCTGTAACCATGTGTTTACAATTCAGCCTTTCGCCAGCTGGGATTTTGGACAGTGAACAGAGAGAAAACAACTAGATAGCATGACGGAAGCACATCTCCCTGGCAAGTTATTGTGGTTCTCATATCAAAGTACCATTGAACATGATGCATACAACATTTTATTTCAAGAAAGATGTACAAATGGACCTATCTTTAAATTGACATTTGAATTTTTCATTTCCTAATTTGAATATGCAAATATGGGACTTACAGAATTAACTTGATCACAAATATTATTAAAACTATATATATAAGATTTTAAGCTCCTTGAGAACAGGAATTATATTTTTTAACCACTACATCTTCCTTAGCACCTATCTACAAGGGCCTAACAGAATCTCAATACATATTGAATTAATATAAATAAATTTAAATAGGCTTTTAAATACAATAGATACCAATTGTTTCCCATGTTTTTCTGCATCTTATAAAAGAAAATGAGATGTAATAACACACATGGCATTAGCAACACCTTAGTTCCTTTTTGAATAAGTATGATTTCTAACCAATAAATACCATTCTTCCTCTATGGCTGCTTCTTTAGAGTGAGTTGACACACCAGAGAGGCAGGTGAGCTGATTCAGGGCTGCAGTACTGTTTCGTGTGCCGTAGGCGTGCTCAGAATTTCACAAGACTGCGTCTGATAGCCCGACTCCGCTCTGTTGGGAATCGCCCATCCCCCTGCCTTTCTATCGCTTTCCTAAATATGGCAAGGGTTTTACTGTTGTGGAGATGTCTGCTTTCTCCATGAGAAAGGACAATGCAGCTCGTAAAAGGTGATCAAAATATTACCTCAAATAAAACAGTTTTAGATGAAAAAGGAAAGCACCGATAGTTTTCCTCTTCGCCTACCCTCAAAAGTGTCAGAAAGAAAGATAGTTACTCTAACAGGAAAAGGGAAAAAAGGTCCCATTCTGCCAGTAGTGCAGGGTTTATTGCCTAATGTCAAGGAAGAGAATAATTACGCTCTACCAGCTTGGTTTTTCCAAGACAGACTGATAGCAGCACAGCTCAACTCTGGAAAACTCTGAAATGAACGAGATGGAAAGTGGATCGTCTGGGATCAGAATTGGGCTGCAACTTGTGACTGAAAGTCAAATACTCTTCTGTTTAATTTCCTCCAGGATTTATGAAGGCAGAGCCACCATAAAGTCTTATTTCCCAGAACATTCTCTGAAACACTCCAGGCACCAGGGCTTAAGAGCATTGCCTCTAGGTTTTGTTTCTTGCAGTTTCAAGTTGAACTCTCTTCTCAGGCTGCAGTTCACTGCCAGGGCCTCGCTCTCGTGTCACAGTGACCCAGAGTCAGAGACTGATAGCCTGAACTCCACAGAGCCAACACAAACAGTTTCCCAAGGAAATTCGTGTATTTATTAACTAAAGAAAAATGAAAACCTTCTTTTAAGCATGTGTCTCAGAAGCCTCTGAATGATTTCTATAAGGCACAGACAATGGAAGAAAATCCAAGAAGCAAGTATGAGACAAGTAGATAGGATCAACTCGGAACAGCTGAAACGGAACTGGGAACAATACACTGCTTTGATTGATAAGGTGATTTAAAAATTAAAAGAGGAGAGTCTATCTGTGAGCTGCATGCCAGTTACCAGAGATTGATGGATGGCATGAGGCTTCTTTTCTTTGTGGCATCTTTCAGATAAAGATGCGTTTCCTTTTAGAGAGGCTCTTTATAAGACAATCGCTTGACTGGAAGGAGGCTGTGTGTGTGTGTGTGTGCACGAGTGTGCACTGCAGCATTTTAGAGCAAGGCTCTACACCTAGAATGCAAGGCTGCTCCATAGCTTTGCAACTGTACCATCCATAGCTTGTGCATAGACAACATACTCTAAAAACATCCCTCCCGGATGAGCCTTCATTTCCAATCGTGTCTGTGCACCATGTGGTAGCCAGCATGATTAAGGAAAAAGTGATTGTGCGAACCTCCAAATCCATCTGTCATGTCATTGGCATTGAAGAGCTTTGCTGAAAAATTAGCCTCCTCCTTGCTCCAACTTGTGTTTTCCCATCCTCAAGACAATACGGGAGCTCTTAACTGGGAGAGAAGGGAACAAAGGGGCAAGGAATTCAATAAAAAAGAGATCCCAGGCAAAATGAAATATTGTTTCCCTGTCTGTTTTGCTTTCCTTCTCCCCAGCCCGCCAGAGCATTAACCACTTGTCTGCTGTACGATGAGGCAGGATCACTTCCAGGACTTGCCTGCAGAAGAGTGAAGTCTCTGATGCATCAGGGATGACCAGTGAAGAGTGGTCCGGAACACAAGAGGCTAAACTGGACGTTAAACGGACAGCCAAAATGTGAAAAAAAAAAAAATGCTCATGTTTCCTACTTCTTTGGAATTTTTCTAATACATTTGCTTATTTAACTGCACATACCGGCTCAAAGACTTATTGGATTTTTATATTCTCTGTACACATTGGAGGACTTCGTAAAATTGCATACAAAATTTTATCTATCTGTGCATGTGTACATTTTTCTGTTTCTTTAACGGGTCTATAACTCACAAAGTTCAAATTCACCGCAATAAGGTATTTGGTGTTCTGTTTAGTTTCCCAATTCTAGAGGGTGCATTTTCCGTCACTGGGGATCAGGGCTTGGGAGACAAATTCTATCTATGAATTACCGAGACTAAGAACAGACCACAAAGAAAACACAAGCAAACTAGACAACAGATGCTGATCAGAAGATGAAAGAGGATGAGGTGAAGAACAGTAGATCTATGGGGACATTTTTTTCTCATTTCCTAAGTGCAATTCGGGCTCAGTCAAAACATATAACATGCACAGTGTATGGGTTTTCTTGTTCTCTTAAACTACTTTTCTAGGAATTTTCTCTTCAATTTCTTCTTATTTCAGTTATTGAGAGGAAAAGATATGGAGTATTTGGACTAATGAACTCATTTAAAATTTCCTCAGTTGATCTTAGAGTTAAAGAAAGTTAATTAAAATGGGAAAATTGCAGAGTAGCGAACTTGTTGCAAGTTAAGAGATTTGATGGAAAGAATTGTTAACATAGCTTGCCATGAGGAGGCTGGCTTACAGTCAATGAAATTTTTAAGCTGTGTACATTCATCTTAACCTGAATATTTTCTAAAAGTTAAAAAAATATCAAAGTTCGTAAGTATATTTTGGAATGGAGTATTTTAGCTACCATAAATATAAAAGCTATATTAGGCAAGAGAGATAACTTCAATATTGGGATTAAAGAGGAGAATATGGCTCATGAAGAACTGAAGCCTAACACTGATTACTTATTTATCAGAGTATGTAAAGTAACCTTAAAGAGACCAAAAACATCCCTTCGTGACCAGAACACTCAGCATACTAGACATAGACAGGAGCGCCCTCAGACTGATAAAGGGCATCCATGAAAAACCAAAGCTAACCTCGTGCTTAATGTGAGAGACTAAAAGCCCCAATCCTGAAGGTCAGTATGTTCATCAGAAAAGTCTATTGATTAGCCATCTGGTAGACTGGATCATTTGTTCCAATTCTTTATTCCCTGGGATAATAATAGCATAAGGTCTAACTATATACAATCGACATTTTTGTTAAGTAAAAAATGGTCAAATATCAGCAGTTCCATGTGGTTTAACACAAGACACCCATGCCTTTTACCATGTACCTTTGCAGTGCCCTCCCAGCCTGAGTCGTTTCCCTCCTCCCACTCATGTTGGGCTTGGCCATGTGACTCGCTCTGGTTAGTGAATGTTTGTGAGCAGAGACTTTAAACATGCTTGTGTGGTATGGTTTGTACACCAACTCTTCCCCATGAGAAGAATATTCCTTGGGTAGTCACTAGTCCAAAGAGGAGGAGATACATATGGAGCAGACCTGGAGTCAGCCCACAGCCTGGAGCTGAGCCCAACAGACCCATAGCCTGAAGCAGAGCCTCCCAGCCTAGAGCAACTGAACCCCAATCTACTTGCAGACTTGCATGAGTGTGAGAATAATGATTTTTGTTGTAAGCTGTGGAGGATCTGAAGTTTGTTACACAGCAGGACTGTGGCTATAGGTAACAAAATATTATGTTAACAGTGAACAATGGACAGCAATTGAAACAAAGGTAGATAATATCTGTCTGTGCAATATTCAGAGGAAATGGAGTCTTGTTAAACAGACTGCTACTGATGAGCTTCCTGGACTCTGAATAGAGGAGAGACGGGTGGGTGGAATGCTGGGGCGGGGAGCTGATGCCCCAAGCAGTAGACCACAGCTTGAAGACACTTGAAGCTGTCCATCAACTTGGACAGTTGATTGAGTATCACTCTAGAGAGGAAGAATGACAAATACCAATTTTTAACACTTCTCAGTTTTTACCAAGCTCTGCCTTTCAGCCTGGGCTTTAATCTGAACTCTCATCAATGGGGGAAAAAATCAAGAAAAGAAAGTCTGATTACAAGCAAGGGCATTATATTAGTTATGATTATAACATGCTGAGGAGCGAAGACTTGGATTCTATATTGCTTTCATTTACGCTGAATTTTATACTAAGTGTTTTTCACTCGTGCAAGTCCTGGAGTTGAGAACAGTTTCAGAAATGAAAGCACAATTAACTGAAGTTGTTGGAAAATGCATAATCAAGGGTTCATGCATTTATTTATGTCAACAATTCCAAAGAAAATTGCTATTAAGTCTTACCAACTGTCATCCACTTGTTCTCTTTCATATCGTGGGTTAAAGTATTACAACAATATCCTCCACTCTCCCTCATCATAACAGTAGCTGCTGTTTATTAAATGCTTATCACCATGTACCAAGAACTCTGTACGCCCTTTTCAAATGCTGTATCTAATTCACATAATGCCGTTGAAAGACGAGTAGTATTATCCACATTTTAGAGGTGAAGTCACTGTGACTCAGAAAAATTGAGTAACTTCACCAATAATACCACACAGCTAATAAGAGGGAGAGCTGGAACTTGAACCCTGGGCCATGATCCTATTAAATCTTGAGCAAACGCCAGTTTAAGCTGGAGATTTAGTTGTTGAAATAAAAATGTTCTGTCCATGGAAATTTAGCTCCTGGTATAGAAAAAGAACCTTATGATAACATGGTCCGGTTATCTTATTTAGCTGGCCATCAAACCTATCGAAGAGTTACCAGAAAGTGCCCGCTGGATCTAGATTTTACCTATCTTCCTTCGTCTGAACGCTTAATTGTCTTTCACTTCAGTTACTTCCCGTGCCCTTACAACATGTTTGTCATGGACTTTTGGCTCAGTCCAGAGTGGAGTTGTTTTTGAGGAAAAATAGTCCAGATAAGAATTCCAATCTTTACCTATATTTCTGAAAAATACAGTATGGGATATGAATACAAAATCCCTAACAGCTCTCAAAAAGCTCTCTCTCCTGGGAGCCTCCAACTCTCCACCCCAGAAAATGTTCTCTCTCACTCTCTCTCTTCCTCTTTCACTCTCTCCCTCTCTCTCTCCCTTCCTCCCTCCTGCCCCTCTGATTTTTTAGCCCACTGGGCCTGGGCCCAGCTACCTCAAGACAATTTCTCCTCCCTCCATATTTTCATGCAGTCCCAGGCACTTGCTGATGCTTAACCTATCCAGCTCCATGGAGAACTTAGTGCCTCTTTCTTTCTTTCTTCCTTTCTTCCTTCCTCCTTCCTTCCTTCCTTCCTCCCTCCCTCCCTCCCATCCTTCCTTCCTTCCTTTCTTTTCTTTTTTGGTAGGGAAGACAGGCCCTGAGCAAACATCTGTGGCAATCTTCCTCTATTTTGTATGTGGGATGCCACCACAGCATGGCCTGATAAGTGGTGTGTAGGTCTGCTGTACCTGGGATCCAAACCCGCAACCTCTAGGCTGCCGAAGTGGAGTGCACGACCTTAACCACTATGCCCCCAGGCTGGCCTCGGGGCTTCTTTCTTTATGTGCCTTTTGTGCAAGAACCTCTAAGGCTTTCATCCCTCTCACCCTCCGCCTCACCTTTCCTCTTACTCACTTCCTCCTCACAAAGGCCCAAAGACTCAAACTGACCCAGAACACTCTTCCGAAAGCAAGGGGTAGCTCAGTGGGTAACCCCAGAATATTCCGTCTCTGGGAAACAC
This sequence comes from Equus quagga, assembly GCF_021613505.1. Lineage (NCBI taxonomy): Eukaryota > Metazoa > Chordata > Mammalia > Perissodactyla > Equidae > Equus > Equus quagga. The sequence continues at coordinate 364,900 of NW_025798627.1, read as the reverse complement.
TCTGGGGAAGAAAAAATAAAAAGGCTAGGACCTTCGTAATCCCCCATACTGATGCTGTTAGCCCATCACAGGGTGCGCTGGTTTCTTACTGCTGCTGTGACAATACCGTACCTTAAGTGGTTGAAACAACACAAACGTATTATTTGACAGCCCAGCACGTCAGAAGTGCAACGTGGGGCTCCCTGGGCTAAAAGCAAGGTGTTAGTGGGCTGCGTCCCTTTCTGGAGGCTGGTGGGGAGAACCTATTTCCTTGCTGATTGGCGTTAAGGGAAGAACTCGGCAACAGGGACTGAGATCCTCATTTTTCCTTTTTTTTTTTTTATAGAGGTCATATTGGCTTCTAACATTATGTAATTTCAGGTGTACATATTATATTTCATATTCTGAAGTCAATAGACTTCATTGTGTTCACAACCTATAGTCTAGTTTTTATCCGTCACCTTACATACGTGTCCCTTTACCCTTTTCACCCTCCCCCAGTCCCTTCCCCTCTGGTAACCACCAATCTGTCCTCCTTATCCATGTGTTTATCTTCCACATGTGAGTGACATCATATGGTGTTTGTCTTTCTCTATCTGACTTATTTGGCTTATCATAATACCCTCAAGGCCCATCCATATTGTCTCAAATGGCATGATTTTGTCTTTTTTTTATGGCTGAGTAGTATTCCATTGTATATATATACCACATCTTCTTTATCCATTTATTCCCAGATGGGCACCTACGTTGCTTCCAAGTCTTGGCTATTGTGAATAATGCTGCAATGAACATAGGGGTGCAAATATCTTTTCTCATTTGTGTTTTCCTGTTCTTTGGATAAATACCTAGCTGAGGAACAGGTGGATCACATGGTAGTTCTATTCTTAATTTTTTGAGGAATCTCCATACTGTTTTCCACAGTGGCTGCACCAGTTTGCATTCCCACCAGGGTTCCCTTTTCTCCACATCCTCTCCAACACTTATTTCTTGTCTTGTTAATTATAGCCATTCTGAGGGGTGGAAAGTGATATCTCATTGTAGTTCTGATTTGCATTTCCCTAATAACGAATGATGTTGAATAGCTTTTCATTTGCCTGTTGGCCATCTGTAAATCTTCTTTGGAAAAATGTCTGTTCATATCCTTTCCCCATTTCTTGATTGGGTTGTTCATTTGTTGCTGTTGACTTGTATAAGTTCTTTTTATATTTTGAAAATTGACCCCTTGTTGGATATATGATTTGCAAATATTTTCTTCCAGTTGGTGGGTTGTATTCTAGTTTTGTTCACAGTTTCCTTTGCTTTGCAGAAAATTTTTAGTCTGATGCAGTCCCATTTGTTTATTTTTTCTTTTGTTTCCCTTGCCCAATTAGACATGGTATTCAAAAAGATACTGCTAAGACTCATGTCAAAGAGTGTACTAACTATTTTTTCCTTTGAGGAGTTTTATGGTTTCAGGTCTTACATTCAAGTCTTTAATCCATTTTCAGTTAATTTTTGTTTATGGTGTAAGGTATTGGTCTACTTTCATTCTTTTGCACTTGGCTGTCCAGTTTTCCGAACACCATTTATTGAAGAGACTTTCCTTTCTCCATTGAATGTTCTTAGCTCCTTTGTCAAAGATTAGCTGTCCAATGATGCGTAGTTTTATTTCTGGGCTTTCATTTCTGTTCCGTTGATCTGTGTGTCTATTTTTCTGCCAGTACCATGCTGTTTTGGTTACTATAACTTTGTAGTGTATTTTGAAGTCAGGGAGTGTGATACCTCCAGCTTTGTTCTTTTTTTCTCAAGATCGCTTTTGCTATTTGGAGTCTTTTGTTGTTCCATAACATTTAGGATTCTTTGTCCTATTTCCATGAAACATGTCATTAAGATCCTGGTTGGAATTGCATTGAATCTGTAGTTTGCTTTAGTTAATATGGACATTTTAACTATGTTTATTCTTCCAATCCATGATCATGGAATATCTTTCTATTTCTTTATGTCTTCTTCTGTTTCTTTCAACAATGTCTTATGATTTTCACTGTCTTTCACCTCCTTGGTTAAATTTACTCCTAGGTATTTTATTCTTTTGTTACAGTTGTAAATGGGATTGTAGTCTTGCCTTCTCTTTCTGCTAGTTCATTATTAGTGTATAGAAATGCAACTTATTTTTGCGTGCTGATTTTGTACCCTTCAACTTGGCTGTAATTGTTGATTACTTCTAAAGTGTTCTAGTGGATTCTTTGGGCTTTTCTATCTATAGAATCACATCATCTTCAAGCAGTGAGAATTTTACTTCTTCCTTTCCAGTTTGGATTCCTTTTATTTCTTTTTCTTGACTAATAGTTCTGGCTAAAGCTTGCAGTTCTATGTTGAACAAGAATGGCAAGAGTGGTCACCCTTGTCTTGTTCCCGCTCTCAGAGGAATGGGCTTCAGTTTTTCACTGTTAAGTATGATGTTAACTGTGAGTGTGTCATATATGGCCTTTATTATGTTGAGGTATCTTCTTTCTATACCCATTTTCTTGACAGTTTTTATCATAAATGGATGTTGGATCTTGTCAAACGCTTTCTCTGCATCTATTGAAACAATCACGTGATTTTTTTATCCCTCGTTTTCTTAAGGTGATGTATCACATTGATTGATTTGCAGATGTTGAACCATGCCTGTGTCCCTGGAATAAATCCCACTTGATCATGGTGTATGATCCTTTAAATGTATTGTTGTATTTGATTTGTTAATATTTTGTTGAGGATTTTTGCATCTATGTTCATCAGTGATGTTGGCCTGTGATTTTCCCTTTTTGTGTTGTCCTTGTCTGGTTTTGGTATCAGGGTGATGCTGGCCTGGTAAAATGAGTTGGAAAGCATCCCATCCTCTTCAATTTTTCAGAATAATTTGAGAAGGATTCCTGTCCTATTTTAATTCCTATTAAATCTTCTTTGAATGTTTGGTAGAATTTACCAGAGAAGCTGTCTGGTCCTGGACTTTTGGTTTGGGGGAGCTTTCTGATTACTGTTTCAATCTCTTTGCTTGTGATTTGTCTATTCAGATTCTCTATGTCTTCTTGATTCAGTTTTGGGAAGTTGTATGATTCTAAGAATTTATCCATTTCTTCCAGGTTATCGAGTTTGTTGGCATATAGCTTTTCATAGCATTCTCTCATAATCCTTCCTATTTCTGTGGTGTCGTTGTAATTTCTCCTCATTTATTTGATTTTATTTATTTGAGTCTTCTCTCTTTTTTCCTTAGTCTGGATAAGGGTTTGTCAATTTTTTTTTATCTTCTCAAAGAACCAGCTCTTAGTTTCATTGATCCTTTCTATTGTTTTTTTAAGTCTCTATTTCATTTATTTTGGCTCTGATTTTTATTATTTCCTTCCTTCTACTGACTTTGGGCTTTGTTTGTTCTTCCTTTAGGTATAGGGTAAGCTTGTTTATTTGAGTTTTTTTTTTTTCTTGAGGTAGGCCTCTATTGTTATAAGTTTCCCTCTTAGTATCACTTTTATTTATTTATTTATTTATTTATTTGAGGAAGATTAGCCCTGCACTATCATCCACCACCAATCCCCCTCTTTTTGCTGAGGAAGATTGGCCCTGAGCTAACATCTGTGCCCATCTTCCTCTACTGTATATCTGGGATGCCTGCCACACATGGCTTGATAAGCGGTGTGTAGATCCATGCCCAGGATCTGAACTGGGGAACCTTGGGCTGCCAAAGCAGACTGCATAAACTCAACCATTATGCCACTGGCCTGGCCCCCTCTTACTACCACTTTTGTTGCATCCCATAGGTTTTAGTATGTTGTTTTTTCATTTTCATTTGTCTCCAGGTATTTTTTATTTCTTCATTGATCCAATAGTTGTTCAGTAGCATGTTGTTTAGTCTCCATATATTTGTGACTTTCTCAGCCTTTTTCTTGTAGTTGATTTCTAGTTTCATAGTTGATTCCTATGGTCAGAAAGATGCTTGATATGATTTAAATCTCCTTAAATTTATAGAGGCTTGCCTTGTTTCTCAACATATGGTCTATCTTTCAGAGTGTTCTATGTGCAGTTGAGAAGAATGTGTATTTTGCAGTTTTTGGATGGAATGCTCTATACACACCTATCAAGTCCATCTGGTCTAGTCTTTCGTTTAAAGTCACTGTTTCCTTTTTGACTTTCTGTCTGGATGATCTATCCATTGACATAAGTGGAGTGTTAAGGTCCCCCACTATTATTGTGTTGCTGTCAATTTCTCCCTTTAGTTATGTTAATAGTTGTTTTATATACTTTGATGCTTCTGTGTTAGGTGCGTATATATTAATAAGTTTTATGTCTTCCTGGTGGAATGTCCCTTTTATCATTATATAATGCCCCTCTTTGTCTCTCATTATCTTTTTTATCTTGAACTCTGCTTTGTCTGAGGTAAGTATGGCTACATCTGCTTTCTTTTGCTTGCCATTTGCTTCTGATATCATCTTCCATCCCTTCACTCTGAGCCTATCTTTGCCTTTAGAGCTGAGATATGTTTCCTGAAGGCAGTATATTGTTGGGTCTTGTTTTTTAATTCATCCAGCCACTCTGTGTCTTTTGATTGGAGAATTCAATCCATTTATATTTAGAGTGATTATTGATATATGAGGGCTTCATACTGCCATTTAATCTTCTGTTTTCAGGTTGTTCTATATTTCCTTTGTTTCTTTTTCCTTGTATTTCTGTCTGTCACTTCATTTTGGTGGTTTTCTGTGATTGTTTTCTCAGTTTTCTCTTTATTTATGATTTGTGACTCAGCTCTGATTTTTTGTTTTGTGGTTACCATTAGGTATGAATAAAAGATCTCATAGATGAGATAGTCCTTTTTCTGATAGCCTCTTATTTCCTTTAGCCTATGCGGGTTCCATCCTTTTCCTCTTCCACTCCTATTTTTTTTTATCACAAGTTATTCTTTTTTGGGTTGTGAGTTTGTGACCAAAGTGAAGTCTTTATAGTTATTTTTGATGCTTTCTTTTCCTTTATCCTTTATGTTATATTTAAGTGTTTGCTAATCTATTTTGATACAGAGTAGCAATTTTCTGATTTTGTCTGTCTACTTATCTCCTCACTCAAACTTTTGTAAACCTTTGCCTTTGTGTTTCAGGTAGGGAGGGCTACCTTCAACATTTCTTGTAGGGCAGGTCTAGTGGCAATGAATTCCATCAGCTTTTATTTGTCTAGGAAAGCTTTTATCTCTCTGAAGGATAATTTTGCTGGATAGAGTATTCTTGGCTGATAGTTTTTGTCTTTCAGTATTTTCAATATATCATTCCATTCTCTCCTAGCCTGTAAGGTTTCTGCTGAGAAATCTGCTGAAAGACTGATGGGGGTTCCTTTGTAGATTACTTTCTTCTCTCTTATTGCCCTTAATATTTTTCCTTTGTCATTGACTTTTGCCAGTTTTAATATTATATGCCTTGGAGAAGGTCTTTTTGGGTTAATATAATTAGGAGTTCTATTAGCTTCATGTGCTACTTGAATGTCCAGTTTCTTCCCCAGGTTTGGGAAGTTTTCAGCTATTATTTCTTTGAACAAGCTCTCTGCTCCTTTCTCCCTCTCTCCTCCCTCTGGGATGCTTGTAATCCTTATGTTACTTTTCCTAGTTGAGTTGGGTACTTCTTAAAGAATTTCTTCATTTTTAAAAAATCTGAGTTCTCTCTTGTCTTCCACCTGAATCATTTCTATTTTCTGTCTTTGAGCTCACTAATTCTTTCCTCTATAAGATCTACTCTATTTTTAATGCTTTCTACATTGTTTTTTAATCTCTTTAATTGTGTTCTTCATATCCAGAATTTCTGTGGTTTCTTTTTTAATAGAGCTTCAATATCTTTGGTGAAGTATTCCTTCTGTTCATTAATTTTATTCCTGAGCTCATTGAACTGTCTTTCTGAGTTTTCTTATAACTCATTGAGTTTCTTTATGACAGCTATTTTGAATTCTCTGTCAGTTAGATTGTAATCTTCTGTGACTTTCAGGTTTGGTTTCTGGAGAGTTGTCATTTTCCCTCTGTTCAGCTGTGTTACTGTAGTTCTCCATGGTGTTTGGTTAATTGATCCTCTGCCAGTGCATTTGTTACAGTAATCACCTTTTCTTATTTGGGTATGGCTTCGCTTGCTTTGGTTCTGGTTGCCTGGGTCTTGTGTTCCTCCATTGGCTCTCCACAGGCTCTCATGCTGCTGCCTCATGCATCACCTGTGCTGATGCTCCCCAGTTGTCTGAGGGTGTTGGTTGCATTGCTGCCAGGGGTGTGCGGCTCAAAGGTGTTGCTGTTGCTGGAGGGGGCCTGAGGATTTGTATGCAGCCCCTGCTGCTGGTGGAGTTGGTGTCAAGGTACCACCACTGGGGGCTTGGTGGTCCCGCCCGTTCTGCTCACAATTGTGTGGGTCAGGCCACCACCACTGCCACTGGTTACATTGATCATTGTGTTGTGGGGCTGCCACCAGGCCACTGCCACCATTCTGCAGACATTCACACATTTGGGGCTGGGCCATGCTCACCTCCACTCACAGTCATGTGGGCCACTGCATGAGGATCTGAACCCTGGATCGCTGCCACTGGGGGAGGAGGAGGAGGCTACTCCTCTGTTCCACTGCTTTCTGGGGGTCCAGTCCACCCACCTTAAGATGAATAGCTCCCTGGATCTCTTAGGTATCCTGTTATGCTGTGTAGGGAATCCTCTGTTGGTCAATGGATGTGTGTTTGGTTGGAATTTAGCGAGGAGAGACAAAGAGAAACACTCACTCTGCCATGATGCTGACATCCACCATGATACCCATTTTCTTGCTGACTTTCATCTGACAGCCATTCTCAGCTTCCAAAGGCCACCCACATTCCTTGGCTCCTGGCCCCTTTCTTCATCTTCAAAGTCAATGGCTGGCAGATTGAGTCTCTTTCATGTTCCAAATCCTTCCCTCTTCTTCTTCCATCTCATTTCTCTAACCCATCCAAGAAAGAGTCTCTGCTTTTAAGGACTCATGTGATTAGTTTGGGCCAGTGAACTATCCAGGATACTCTCACTATCTCTGGATCCATATCCTTAATCACACCTGCAAAGTCCTTTTTGTCATGTTAGGCAACATATCCACAGGTTCCTGGGATTATGGCATGGACATCTTTAGGGGGCCATTATTCTGGCTAATACACATGGTAAGTTCCTTTGTTATATTGTAGATGGAAGCTGAGGTCAGAGGGCGTTGATTGGACTGGAAGTCCATGATAACACAGGCTAAACCAAGCATCACGCTAACCTAGATCATACACTTCTCAACCTGGGCTATACCTTCAGCCCGTATATGATCCTTGTGTAAAAATCAGTCACCTTTGAAAGTCACGACAACTATGTTTTTTGTCCAGTTCCCCAAATTTTTTTATTAAGCTACATATATTTAGAAGGTTTTTAATTGTAATACAAGAAAAGATGCAAGTTGGGTCCAGCCTGGTGACATCGTGGTTAAGTTTGTGCCCTCCACTTTGGTGGCCTGGGATTCGCAGGTTCACATCCAGGCATAGACCTACACACCACTCATCAAGCCGTGCTGTGGCGGCACCCCACATATGAAATAGACGTTAGCTCAGCAACGATCTCCCTCAAGCAAAAAGAGGAAGATTGGCAACAGATGTTAGCTCAGCAATGATCTTCCTCAAGCAAAAAGAGGAAGATTGGCAACAGATGTTAGCTCAGCAACGCTTTTCCTCACCAAAAAAAAAGAAAGAAAGAAAATATACAAGTTAGGAAATATATATTTTTAGAAGAAAAAGCTTAAAAAATAAATAGCTGTGGTCAAAAAAGAGAAAGCCCAATTAGTATTTTTATCAGGCCTTCTTTCTGTAAGATTTCATAATTTTTTGCTGACAGTTCACAATAGTTTTCCAAGGAAATCACATTTTCCTACAACATCCTCTCTAAATGTCCTGAGTTGGCTGGGTTGAGATAATTCAAAAGTCCCCAGTCACTATCACACCGGAATATCACATTTTGCTTTATCTCCTCTGCTGTAGATGCTGAAGATGACACATTTTAAAATATGCAGCTACATGGAAGGCTTGTCAAGAGGAAGTGGGGTAGGGAACATTCGCGTTTATTTTATTACTTTTCAGAGTAGCTACTGCTGATGCTTTCTGCTCTCTAGGAAAATGAGAAGCCCAGATTACATTAGGTAATTGCAACATGCAGAAACCAAGCAGGATATGCACACAGAGGCTGCCAGAGCAACTATGATCAACTTATCTATGACGAGCAAGTCGAAAGGAAAAACACAAAGCAAAGTGGAAGACCAAAGCTGAGCGAGATAGCATCTCTCATGGAAAGCTAGTAAGGAGGAAAGCACGTGGGAACGGGAGGCGTTGCCAGAAGATAAGATAAGAGGCTTTGCACATTGTGGGACAGTCTGGGGCTCTCTCGAAGACCTTTATCAAAATGAACAGTGTCTCATCAGGCTTGGCAGGAGCTGGAATGGAATGCCGCAGTGCACGCCTTGCTGTGGGGACTCACACATGAGAGTGCTTTGTGCTGCGCTCTTTGCTGTGCATTTTTATCCCACCTGCCAGAACTTTGCACTAGTGCTTTCTCTTTTTCTTCAGTGGGAGAGCCATGATGGGCAGTTGATAGAAACGTGGGGCTGAATTTACATAGTCATTCAGTGACTGTCACGCACCTTGATGCTTATGGGTACAATTAAGAGAGTCTCTAATTTGAATAAAAATCCGTTCTTTTCGTTTGGTGTCATATACGATATTGCTGCAAACTCATCTACATGGCCTATTATAATGCACACTTTTATACTCCTGTAGCCCTCACCTAATCAGTCCCCCCAGCTAATCAGCTCAAATACCGTCACAAGTGGCAGAATGCAGGCAATTATCCTTAATTCAACTTCTAAACATGGAGGTGAAAGATCACATTTAACCTAACAGACTTATCAGGAATTCATGAATTGATAATCATGATTAATGAGAAATCACAGAGCAAAATTTGTTTTAATTTACCTGTGCATGTAACTCGTGTTACAGAGAAACGTGAACTTTCATCCAGAGCAAACAAAGAATGTCCAGACCGTCAAATGGATTTGAACCCCAGGGTAAAAAATGTGCATTCACTATTTCAAGGATAATCTTAAATGACAGAAATCGGTGTGGCTAAGCAGGGATTATAGCTTTGAAAATATCCCGACCTTGTGTCCCTGAAAGAGAAATAATTACTCAGAAATGGAATCTCTAGTTATCACCAATAAAAGTCCGAAGGGGGCATTTGCTGTGAATGGGACGAGTTGAACTGCTTGTCTCTGCAGATCCTCAGATTTCTACAGGACTGTGCTGTTTTTGAAAAGTGGTCTTTGAAGATAGGGCACGACAGTTTGTATTCCCCTAAATATTGACCACTTGCTTATAAGAGACTCAGAATACTGACCTATAATTCATTCATTCATTGAAATTATATTTGTTGAACAAATACTATAGGGTAGAACCTATGCTAAGTATTGAAGATAAGAATGATGAATAAAAGAAGTCTCATCTTTGAGGAACTTGCAGTCCAGAGGGGAAGATAATACAAGGAAACTGAAATAAATGATGTAACGGGGTGAGACGGTGAGAAAAACGGTGATGGATGTCTTATTTTGTTACTGTTTCGCTATGATGAGTTCACCAGGGAAGAGTAAAACACGTCTTAGCACACTGCTGGTATTATGTCTCTGAAAGGCTTGAATTTTCCTTCCAGACCTTCCTCGTGGGGAGTCAACATCTTTCATGTTCGTTGCAGGAAGGAAAGGGGTGAAACCGGATTATGGCAGCAGTGGGAGAGTTGGAGCTGGTGTTCCAGGTTAAAGTGGGGGCCTGGCCTAATCCCAGGAGGCAGCTTCCCAAAAACTGAAGGAGCATGGTGGTTTGGAGGCCCTCGACAGAAGCAGAGATGTACCCTCCTTATATGCAGAACCCAGAATCAGGAGGGAGGGACGGCCCAGATAGCAGGATGGCTGTGGCACACTTATGGAAATTGGAAATGTAGGTGCTGTGGTTAGGGTCTCTGTCACCAAGTCTTTAGTCCATGCAGAGGACGCACACGAGGCACATATCTGAGCCCACCCCTCTCACCCCGCAGCATTGCAGCAATGCACACAGACAGCAGAGGACACATACTGGGAGAGCAACTATGATGATGTCGACCCCATTCTCTGGGAACCACTCCAGCCAGAAATCCTATGCATTCCTGCGCGGGTTGGAGAACTCCCCAAACGTGCCTGGGATTGAATTCTTGCCTGAGGAATCTAACGTTGGAGAGCAAATTCGAACCAGGTGTTGCAAACTAAATGCCTACAGGTACTACAGGTACTAAAAGGGGGCCAGTGATGGAGTTGACCCAGTCTGATGAAGGTAAACTGGAAACTACCTGCCTTTTACAGAGAGCAACTGCTACCAACTCCGACTGGTGACGGCCATACAGGAACGCTGGTGGAGTGGAGGGAAAGCTTTGATTTTTCCAATTTGCTTTCAAGAGGAGATGAATTATTACATAAAACTTTCTGAATTTTAAATGCTGGCAACCAATTCAAATTTTAAAATATTGTGAAGACCAAACAAAATTTCCATATCCGATCCATAAACTGGTAATTTGCAACTTCTGGGCCATAAGGAGGACAAAAACAAAACAAAAAGAGTGGAAAGTAGCGCGGAGTGGGTAGAGAAGTTGGATTTTGAGATGGGAATAGAACGGATGGGGCCCCTGGTAAGATGTGAGATATTAGAAACAACTGAAAAGATGAAGCACCAGAACTCTTGTTTTATTTTTCATTCAACCAATATTTATCGAATACCCCCCATATGTCAGGCACGGTGATAAAAGTTGGTACAGGCCTGAGGGGAAAAAATGGTCTCTGCACTCAAAAAAACTTACAGCCTAGTGGTTAGACACCTGAAAGATTAAAAATACCCGCCAGAAAAAATTCACAGGGTAAAGGAGAGCATTCAAAGCAGGAAGGCCCGGGGTGAGCATGAATAAGTGCCCTTGCAGAGCCCAAGAAAGTCTGCATGCCTGGATGACAGAGTTCAAGGGCACAGTGGTGAGAGGAGGCTGGAGGTGTTGGCAGAGGCCAGAGCTGGAGGGCCCCAGATAGAGGCCCTGCAAAGGAGTTTATACCGATCCTAAAGGTGATGGAAAGGGAATGGAGGACTTTGAGCAATAGTACCATGACTATTTGTTTGAATGTTTGTAGGTCGCTTCAGGTTAGAGAATAGGACAGAGAAGGGAGACGAGGTATGGGGCAGCGCTCTGGCTCAGGTGACCAAGAGGCCAGGGAAAGCAGACAGAGTTGACCCGAGAGAAGCGACTGGATTCACAAAGCATTTAGGAGATGGAGGGAAGAGGAAAAGCAATTGATAAGCAGAGAATAAAGGAGATGGAGGATTCAAAGGTAACCTCCCCAAGTTTCTGACTTGGGCACTGGGTGAATGATGGTGCCATTCCCCGAGACAGTAAACTCTGGTCCAAAAAAAATTGGATTTAGGGGAAAAGTTGATTTGTTCTTTTTTAGCATGTTAAATTGATGATGTCAGAGAGACATCCAAGTGGAGATGTCCAACAGGCAATTGGATTTATGGGCGATGAACTGAAGAGGAGGGTATGCACTCGAGATTAGCTTTGGTGCCATCAGCTTGCAGCTGGTACCAAAGTGGGGGGAGAGGACATCGTCCATACAGAGTTTAGAGGAAGAAGATCAGACAGCCAAGAGAGGTTCCCTTGGGACACTGACTTGTAGGGAATGAGTAGAAAGAGTAAGATCGTAAAGATGTGAGAAGAAGCAGTCAGAGAGGTGAAAGAAGAACAGATGATTGCAGCTAGAAGTCAGGAGAAGATCATTTTTGGAACAAGAGAGCAAGGCAAGAACTGGAAAATATCCTCGAGATTTCACATGTGTAGGACCTTGGGAATTTGGGCAGACGTTTCAGTGGCCTGGAAGCCAAAAGGTAAGGTACAGCCTTCTCCTTAGTGAAGAAATGGGAACAGCAAATGTGGACAGTTCTTTAAAAAGGCTGGTTGTGAACAAGACGGGTGAGGTTGCTTGGGCCTTGACTGAAAGGTGGCATGGAATTAAAGAAGGAGGTGTGTGTGTGTGAGTGTGTGTGCAGCAGACAGTGAGAAAGGATCACTGTCCCCCATCTGCCTCCTCTGCTCCCTGACGTCCTACATCCTGGGAGCCATTTACTCCTTCGCACCCAGTTAGAGAGCACGAGTTCTGCAGAACTCTACCTACCACTTACCTCTCAGTGTGAAAGTGTGTTCTCAATGCAATTGGTAATAGATAGAAAGGATTACAGATAACAAGGTCATGAAGGGGAGAGTAAAGAGGAATTAGTGTGGACAAAACACCGTGCCCACTCAGAATTTTCCCTTGCAGCTGATGGTGACCACAGGGTTTAGTCATATTTGCAGAGCAGTTAAATTGAACTTCTCAGACCTGTCCTGGGACTTAATCTGGACCCTGAGTCACTCCTAAATTAGGAGAGTTTTCAGGAAGAATGTATTTTCAGTGTCTTTAAGATAAAGTAATCTTGCTTTTTTTTTTTGCTTAAATATTGCACATAATATAGCCTTTTTCATACAGTGTGGTTTCTTTGAGATCTTTTGAAAGACTCCAGCTGTATAGAAATACCTCATTAGCGACAAAGACAAAGCCAGCTTCTTCGCTTTGTCTGATCTCACAATGGAGGACTCATCCCACACTGGTGCCTAGTGTGCTCACAACAGACTGTGCAAGCTGGGCGTTTCGTCACCCTCTTTTAAACATCCCCCTCCTCCTAGCATTTGTCCAGGTGCTTGGATTTCCTTCCAAAGTCACAAAATACGATATGAGTTGAACATCTGGCTCATAAAAGTCCTTTTGAAGACAGAACAGAATGCCTCTCCGGTCAAAGAAAGCTACAGAAGAAAGCCAGGCCGGAGGATCCCTACCAGACGCACTCGCAGGCTCATCTTGTTCATCACAAACTGGCAAGTTATCGTCCTTCCCAGCTACTCAGCTGTCTGGAATTGTCATCAGGAAGTAGTCACAATCCCAGCGTTCACCCAGAGGAAAGAAGGAGCGAATTTCCTCATGCCCTAAGCAGGCGGTCCAGAGAGGAGTGACAAGGACGTCACGCAAACTGTACAGCTGGGTTCCCGTGAAGTCACTATTGACACAATAACCATCTAAAAGATGAAAGTGCTTAATAACAAAAACATAAAGCTCAGGAAGCAAGAAGGGAAGTGTTGAAGGCTGCCATATGGAAGAACGATGAGAAAAAAAAATCTGTATTTGATAAACCCTGTATGACTTGTTGAACTTGACGCTAGGATACCATAAAAGTTTCTGCTATTCACTTCACATTGCATGTAGGGCCAATGGATTTTGTTGGGCCATCCATGTATCAGCCCACATGCAAGTCCTCCAAGGGCAGGAATCCTGTCTGTCTTCATCAGTGTGGGTCTCTTTTGCCTGGTACAAGGCCGTGTACCACTTGAGCTCTAAATAATTTGTTGAACGCATTAAAGACCAAATTACCTAGCCTAAAGCATTCCATAAACAGCCTATGAAAGAGTTGCCAAAATCACGTATTTGAAATATGATATTACTAAGATTTGACCCCCAAATAGATTGCTTATTAAACGAATATTTTTTCCTTGACTTTGTCCATGTTTTAATGGACATACCCAATTTACCTCATGGATCTTCTGTTCCAACAGGAAAGAAACAGAAGGATCTTTTCCCATAGGTAAGGCTTTCCAGAAGGATGTATTACCTCCAGAATTATTTACTAAATCTCTACCCTGTTCGGTTCAAATCCTGGACACCCAATTTAGCCTGAAAAGAAAAACTGTTATCTCAATAATAAAGGGGCAAAAACAAACCCAAGCCCCTATTTCCCAATAAACCTCCAAGTTGTGTGACAAACAGGTATCTAACCAGCACAGAGCCTGAGAAAAATCTGATAGCATCACCTCCAGAACAAGCTGGTCTCAGGGGAGGACAATTATCAAGTGACCAGCCTTTACTTCTCTGTTATTTATTGCAACCAGGTACAAAGGCACCTCTGAGATGCCCTGACGCTTCCTGGGTGCCCGCCCGTAGCCTGTGACTCCGCCCTCTGAGGTTGAAAGAGGTGCTAACATCCACAGAGCAACATCTGCTCTGCTTTGGCAACTTCACAGACACCACAAAGCACAGATTGCTGGCTTCTCTCTTTCTCTCTTTCCTCCTTCCCTTCCTCCCTCCCTCCTTTCTTCCTTTCTTTCTGTTTATTTTGATAGTTCAAGGCCTAAAACTACACAGGAAGCAGAGGACATATGCAAAAAAAAAAAAAGATCATTTGAGAAGAGTTTAATAAAAGGGCTATTGACAAGGAGCAAAAACACACAAGCAGTGCAGCACCCGGTACCCAGGCCAGCATCCATGGGCCTCAGCACCCAGGCCTGAAGGGCAGGGGAGGGAGGGATGAGCGAGGCAGGGTGGGCTGTGTGGAGGGGGCCTCCTGACGGGACTCTAGACCTGTCAGTTTTCAGGGACCCCACAAGGAGGCAGCCAGCGGAATAAATCCCTGCTTCCTCCAGTCTCCTTCCAGGGCTTCCTGTTGACATAACCCAACAGGAAGCCGCAAGGCAAAGGAGCCTGTTAACACGTTCAGTGCAGGGCACACCCCTGAGGCACAGAGCGGGGCAGAAAGGGGTAGAGAGTGGGTCCAGAGGGGAAAACAGAAGACATCCAGCATAGCACTACATCCATTTCCAGCTTAATGGTATAACTAAGATGTCTTTGAGCCCATTTTTTCCCTCCCTCAATTAGATTTCAAGGAATCTTATTCTTCTCTCTGCTGACTATATGGCCTGTTTTATTTTAATTTCATAGACTTTGATTGCCTACTTTCCAAACTCCATGATTATTTCAAAAGTCACAAACCAATGTGATCATTTGGAAAACCAGTCTGGTATTTAATATCAGACAGACAATGATGGGTATTCAAATATTCACTGGCGAGAATTTAAATGTCTTAGGGTTCACTTCAACACACACACACACACACTCTTTCTGGAGCCTACACTAAAAGAGGAATAACGAAAATCCCAGGCAGAAGCCTAAAATGCTAGTTCTCTTAAAGTTAACCACATAATCAACTTTGGGCTAAATTTCATCCAGAGCAGCTTAGACGCTTTCTGCGACAGGGGCTTGAATCTGGAATGACACGTGGAATTCCAACTTGGCAACCATGGAGAACATTTTACCTGCTAAATCTTTCCATTGGCCGCCTCTCTTCCCCGCTGCAATACCGTCGACGGGCAGAGATTCCACTCCCCTCACCGACCTCAGCCTCACGTTCCCATCACAGAATTCCACCCAGTTTGGGTTTCCTATGAGAACCATCAGCCCGTGATATCCAGCCAGAGAATCATAAGGACTGGTTTTCAAACACAAAATTACTTCAAGTCACACACGGGTCACTTTTCAAGCATGCATCAGTTTATCTGAGTGGATTTTCAATCAAAACACCATGGCCCTCAGGCTGGCTATTTTCGATACTCCATTCTCCAAGTGGAAAAATAATCATGGCAGATCAAACCACCTGGCCAGACACAACCCCGTAGCAGTCCGGTCCACGCAGCCCGCCGCCCTGATCAAAGGCAGCTGCCAGCCGATGCCTCGGAGGAGGAAACGCAAATACACGCAGACACTTGAGGAGCAGACGTCTGACATTATCTCTTAATTTTTTCCACATATCTATACTCAAACCAGAGTTTCCGCAAAGTAATTTGAGAACTATCTAGTCCACAGCAATACCAGGAAAAGTGAGTCATGGGCTTCATAACACAGATACATATATTACCCGCTGCAGGCTCTGGCTACCTTGTCCTTGCAGTTAAAGTCACTTTAGACAGCTCCATGTTTGGTCAAGAATCCCTTTGTGATAAGGAGTCTAAACATCTGCTGCGATTCTGCTTTTTTCTCGTTGAATAGTGTGTGTCGTGTTAAACATCCCTTGACATCTACTCGTGCTCGCTAAGTCGTGCAGCAAACTTTGGTCAGAAGCAGTAAAATTCTGACCTGCTAGTACACTAGCTTAATTCTCAAGGCATTTTGTTCTTTGTCTATTCATTTGATCTTGTTATTAGGTAATTCAATAGCAAGCATTTTTGGGTCTCACCATGTGCGGCATGATGTGATAAAAAGAAAATGAACCTGGGGGAGGGTGCCGACAGGAACCCATCAGTCCAGACAAACAGCCAGCCTGGGAGACCCCCACAGGGAGGGAGCTGGTGAATTTAATATCCGACTTCACTCCCCTCCTTCCCTCCACGTGGCTCAAACCCATTTTCTCCTCTTATCAGCTGTGTGGTCTTGGGCACATTTATTAGCCTCTCTTAACCTTAAAATTTTTTTTGCAAATTTGAAATGGTAATAAAAACCTATTCCACTGAATTGCTGTAATGATCAAATGAAAATGTAAATCCCCTAGGATGTCACCTATAATACTTATTAAATAAACATTCGCTCCCATCCCTCTTCATTCCACTCCCCGCTTCACTGAGCCAGGTAAAAGCGGCGCTTATGAACGAGCTGGGAATCAGAGAATTTGTCCTTCAAAAGGATCATAGAGGTCGAATCTCCTCCCTTCCAAATGGGAATACTCTCCAGCATCCCGTCTTTGCTTCCAATATGCGGAATTCATTTTCAAAATAAAGTCACTCATTCTGCTCTTACATAACTTAAATTGTTAAAAAGTTAATTCTCATTTTTAACAGAAATCTATCTTCAGGAAACTTCTCTTCCTTGGTTATACATACAATGTCTAACTCTGCTGTGATATAGAAATCTGTCTGAGGTCAGAGCTGAGAAGATGTGGGCTTAGGCCTCATTTGGACACTGGGTAGCTTTGCGGCCCTGAATAAACAAATCAATTTCCCTGAACCTTAGTTGATGTAGGAAATGAGGACAATGGCCCCTGCCCACTCTCCTTTCCAAGGATCCTTGGGGACACTACTCGACTGCTGTGTCACACTCCTCCTCGCTGGCCATCCTTCAATGTTTCCCTCATGACAGCACGCTCGCTTCTTTTAGCAGTTTCTCATTTGAAAATTTTAAAGGACAAGGGAATACTTTATAACAGGAACTGCTGAAAAAATGCCTAAGAAGTAGAAGCAGTGGGTAAGGGCCTTCCAGACGGTGGGCCGCATAGACAAAGCTGTGAATACGGGAAGAAGTGCTCAGGACACTGAGGGGATGGTCCCAATGTTACTAAGAAATAATACGTCCTACTCAGAGCGTGGCTGATTTAGGGACGGTATTGGGGTCCAGCTAAAGAGTTTAAATGAGATACAATAGAAAATAGGGAAGTTTCATAGGTTTTCAAGCCAGAGAAGGAACATAATCAAAGTGTCATTTAAGGAGAAGAATCTGGCCCAAGAGTATGGTAAGGATGGGAGTTGTGAAAGCTTATTGTCAGGGATGGCTCATACAAACTGGGCAGTAATACACGCACGAGCTGGTAGGAGCCTGCGCTGGGATGGGGTTGTGAGGTAAGCAGACTAATGCACACAGGCGACAGCTCGGGGAACGTCTGACAGGATGCGAGAACTCCCTAGATGGAGGAGAAAGCAGGAGGATGCATGACCGTAGACTCGGAGATTTCACATCCACACACCTGGGAGGATGTGGGGACTTTGACCAGAGGCAGGAAAGTTGGGAGAGAAAGGGTTTTGTGGAGTCCAGACCAGGGATACCAATTTCAGAGTCACTCGTGCAGGATAAGAGACAGGCTGGAGGGAAAGGCACGGTTGGTGGTGCTCTCCAGGGAGTGCACACATGGGAGCAGAGGGCCCAGCCTGGCTCCTGTGCTCCCACCAATGTGGTTTATTTTGGTTTATTTGCTGTCTCAGAGTCGTAGTACTTTTTCTGTATTTCCATCATTTTCCTCATACAGTTTATGAGTCTACGGGATATTGGAGTTATTTACATACATCTTGTTCTCCCTGCCAGATTGCAAGCTCTTGGAGAGCAAGGGTCACATCTGACTTTTCTTGGTATCCTCCAGCGTGTCTAGAAAAGTGCTTACACACAGTAGGTGCAGATTCAAACTCTGAGTAAATGAATGGGCTATGTGCAAATGTGGTCCAGGAGCCAGAACTGGCTACATGCTTGATGAGATCTTTTACTAAAAATGCAAACCAGGCAAGACAGCATTGTCATTTTGGTTTGAAACCTGCCACGTCTACTCCAGGCACACAGCAATGAGAGACAACATAGGAAAATAATATCGAAAAGACATAGCTCAAAATCAAAAACAAAAATTTTCTTGGATAAGAAATGAAACAGTATTTCAGAGGAGTAAGCCAGGAGCCACGCTCTGGGTGCACAAGCAGCCAGAGGCAGCCAAAGGTCACCCCTTGTACTGTAAGGGGACTGAAAGGTCCACCTGAGGCAGAGGTGAGCCAGAGTTCCTTTATGTACCACAGCATAACCAGCCCCCCAAAGCTGAGTGGTATAAGCAACAACCATTTCATGATGCTCGTGGGTTCTGTGGGCTGGGAATTCAGAAAGGGCTAAGGAGAGACAGCTCTTCTCTGCTCCACAGTATCTGGGGCCCCAGCTGGGACAACTCACAGGACAGGGAGTGACTTGATGGTTAGTGGCCTGAACAGCTGGGGCTGGAAATCCGTTTCCAAGAAAGGCTTCTTGACTCATATCTGGAGCCTGAGCTGGGATGAATGAAGACAGGCTCAGCTGGGGCTGTAAATCTCACCAGAAAGTAGGGAAATTCAGAGAGAAATGAGAAAAGATATACAAAATAACAAGTGTTAGTAAGAATGTAGGAAAATAGGATACACCACTGGTGGGAATATAAATTAGTCCAACCTCTTCAAATTTGGGCATATCTAGTGTAATTGAAAATTCAGGTCCCTGAGAACCCAGCAATTCCATTTCTAGATAAAAATCATAGAACTTTTCCTCATTTACAAGGACATTTACTGTATTCATTAGATGTTGTTTCATAACAAACAGCCACAGCATCTCAATGGCATTCAAGAAGAAACACTTATTGAGCTCGTGCATCTGTAGGTTGGCTGGAGGTTAGCTGAGCTGGGTGGCTCTGTTGAGGTCAACTGGAGTGGTTCACACCCAAGTGAGGGTCAGCTGATACCGGCTGGACTCATCCAGGCAGGCCAGCTCTGACCCACTTGGATCACACTCCTCCGAGGTCTAATGAGTAGTCTAGTCAGAGACTCAAGAGCACCAGCCCAATCATGCAGGTGTTTCTAAGCCTGTGGTCACGTGATGCCTGCTAACATTCCACTGGCCAAGGCAAGTCACGGGGCCAAACAGAAACACATACTCTAGTGGGAGTAACTGCAAAGTCACCTGACACAGGAGACGGTTACAGGGATCAGTGAAGAATTGAGTTTACGAATGCAACTTACCCTATTCACTGCAAAATTGTAGTAAGATGAAAAGAATCTAGATATTCATCAAAAAAGAGAATGGGTAAATGGATCGTGGTGTTTTCAACCATCAGGGCACTACACAGCAGTGACAATGAATGAACCAGAATCACCTGCATCAAGATGTATAAACATCAAAAACAAAATGTAGATTGAATAAAGCAAGTTGCAGAAGGAAATGTAGAGTGTAAAACCATTTATGACAGATTTTAATTGTTTCAGACTCTAGGACCGATTGTTTATGGATATATAGAGACATAGTGAAAGTATAAAACATGGATAAGAGAAATCAGCTTAAACCTCAGGATAGTGATTACCTCTGGAGAAAAAGAGAGAGAAAACGGGATCATGGAGGGAGACAAAGTAGTTTTCAGCAGTATCTGTGACGTTATGTTTCCTAGTATAAAAGATACGAAGCAAATTTGGGGAAATATTCACATCTGTTCCGTCTGCGTGAGGGATGACATAGACGTTTCTCATATCAGTCGGGAGCTTTTGTGAGGAAAGGGTTACAAATGGCCCAGGCGAGTGGTTTTTGGTGCTGGGATAGAAACGACTGTCTGCAACAGAACAGCAGGAGATTCTGCCCCTTCTCCCGGCCTGCCCCACCCCCTGCCAACATTTTGAAATTGCTCCAGATATGGATGCAATGCAAATTAGACCAAAAAAGATCACCAAGAAAGAGCAAACTCCATTCTTCTCACTCTGCTCACTTCTGGGCTTTGGCTTTAAACCCCAGACACACTGCTGCTCATTTTTGTGCCACGATTGGCTGCTTCAGGAGTCAACAAGTCGAGGTCCTGGGACGCAGGCCCAGGTGCCTTGAGGAGAGGAGGCAGCTGAGAGGAACTATTGCACTCACCTGTTTTTTTTTTGTAATTAAACTTTTATCAGAACACCTCTGAGTCTCTTTCCATCCCTAGGGAAATGAAGAGGACTGTTATGGAAAGAAGATGACACCCAAATTTTGTTAGCAAATACTAGGAAAATTTTAAATCATGGCAAGGAAAAGCTGCCAGATGGCCTGGAAGTGCATAGCCGTGTTGATGTGGGCTGGGAGGTAGGATGACACCAAAACTCTTCGCTTTAAACATATGAGTAAAGCAAGAGCCAGAAAAAGAATGTTGATTTTTTAAGTAATATACGGTTTGATACATTTTTTCCCCAGCAGAGTTAAATTTACTGTCATTTTATTTTCACTGTGATATTTCACTCCAAAGATGTCGGTTTGAAATTGAAATGTACATGCATATGAAAAAGCATATAAAATGTGTACAAGCATAACGTAGCCTTCTAGATGGTCTTTGCTGGTGATCCATGGATGGCCTTATTAGTATGTATTAACAGTAAACAGATGACATATCTATGAAATAGCTGCCTAATTGAAGAAAATAGGATTGTTGGATGCAAGGCCACGGAGGGGCTAGCCGGCATATTTTCCAGGGGCACTCAGCCTGAAATGAATATCCTTGCCAATTTGCAACATTACATTCAACATTAATCTGAATGGTTTTTCAATGGAATAACTTTAGAGTTATTAGCTGTGATTTTGAAGTTGCTAACAATGGTTATTAATAAAGGAAAACTTCTCTTCTCTCCACTTATACTCCTTTATAGTTATTTATTCCAAAGTATATAGTTACGGATTTCAAAGTACCTCTTGAATTTTTCCACTTCTCTCCATCTCCACGGCCACCACCCTCCCACTCTCACCCAAGCCACCCTCCTCTCTCACACGACAATCTGGTCTCCCCACAGCCACTCTGGCCTCCTCTTTCTATCTGTTCTCCATACAACAGCAAGAAGAATCTTTCTAAAATATAAATCTCATCATACAATTCCCCTTTGAAAAAATCCTTCCTTTACTTGCTTCCTTTTGCCCTTAAAATCCTTAATATGGTCCCCCCTCCCTGCTTAGGACTCCGGACTCTACTCTCACGGGTCCCCACTCCCTCCTGGCACTCCTGCCACTGTGTGATTTTCATTTTCAATCCAAGTTATAATATGCTTATATAAGAAAGTAAGAAAATTCTGCAAAGTCCATTACGCCCTCATCTGGGGAAATGTCACACTCCCCCTCCTCCAACTTCCAACTCCTCAAGGGCAGCCATTTGCAACTATTTCAGCTGATTCTTTGAGATTTTGCCCCCACATCTCTAAATATCATGCTTTTCAAGACTACTTTTATTTTCGTTCTAAGCACATTCTGTTGAGTTCTTTCTACGGAAGAGGAGAACTCGTTCTTTACGCTGCTCTCCAGCCTCTCCCCAAACACCACCCTCCCCATTCACGTGTCTTCCCAACATGGTGCCCTGATGATTGAGATTGGATCCATCCCCTGTGTTTCCACTATTTTGGGTACGTAAACACCCTGACAGCTAAGCCATATAGTATCAAAGATTATTCTTCCTTTCCTGCATCACTTACACTTTCTCCCCCTCATTACTAAACTCCCCCTCAGATGTGTAAACATCTTCTCCGTACCTTCAAATGATGAAGTGTGTGTCAATCTTCATCTTCTTAAAAACCCTCCCCTTGCCCAGACTTCTACCTCTGATGAGCAATGGTCATCCTGGGGTCTCTCTTATTATCATTTCCATAGAATTTCAAGACAAAGCAGTGTAAGTGCCTGTGTCCCATTTGCCATCTTTACCCACACTTGCTGGCTTTCTTTCAGATCATTTCTAGGCCTCAGAGCCTTTGCGCATGCTGTTTTCTCTTCCTCACATCTCTTCCTGGTCTCTGCCTGATCTCTTCTCATCTCTTAGCTCTGAGCTTAAAAGTCCTTTCTTCGGAGGAGTTCCCTGATCTCCCAACCAACCATCCCCGTTACGCTTTTTTATAGTATCCTGGACCTCCCCCTCAGAGCACTTATCACAAGTGTTAGTGCAGAGCGATAATAACTTGAAATATTCATTTCTTTCCCTCACAGTTTATACATGACCTTTTCCCTAATCAGATACATCCATTTACTCAAGGACAAGTAGGATTTTTATAGAGGGAGTGATAGGAGCAAGAAACACTAAAGGCTCAGTTTCTCGGCTTCCAATACAGGCTTGTGGGAATTAAAGGGCAGGTTGCGAGGGTTGGGGTGGAGAGCAGAGATGATGCTGTAACCTGAGAGGAGATCCTGGGGACCAGGTAAAGAAAAGAAGGGGGGCTGGCCTCAGGAGACTGCCATGCACCCTGCTGGGCCTGCACCCAGGGCCCTGGGAGGGGGCAGCAGCACACAGACGGGAGTGGTCCTGTGAACGTTCGGCAGTGGATTCCCATACTCACTAGGATAGGGACCAATGTATAAATCGAAAATTAAAAAACAGATTCCCTTGGGGTTGGCCCCGTGGCCGAGTGGTTAAGTTTGCGCGCTCCGCTGCAGGCGGCCCATTGTTTCGTTGGTTCGAATCCTGGGCGCGGACATGGCACTGCTCATCAGACCACGCTGAGGCAGCGTCCCACATGCCACAACTAGAAGAACCCACAACGAAGAATACACAACTATGTACCGGGGAACTTTGGGGAGAAAAAGGAAAAAATAAAATCTTTAAAAAAAAAAAAAAAAAACAGATTCCCTTTAGTATCCAGGTTATCTAAACTGGAGTATAAACTGCTTACCATGAAGCGCAAGCTGTAGTACCAGTCATTCATTTAATCATTTTAACAATTTCTAAAGCATTTGTTGGGTTAGAGCAATTGCTGGTGTGCTCTTGTGTTTGATGCAGCTGACACTCTTGAAGAAGTTTCTCTGGGCACTCCATGCCACCTCCCCTGGGCCCCCTATGATTTCAGTTGCAGCTGAGGTCGTTGGTTCCTGTGCATATCGTCAACATCCCAGCTCAAGTGCCTGCTAATGTCTTCACTTCTGTGCCTCTAGGCTTCTCTGAAGCCACAGCAACGCCCCCAGCCCTTGTGCAGGCACAGCCTGGAAGGGCTCAGGAGGGAACATCCCAGAGACACCCTTAGACAATGGTAAAAGACGTCAATGGGAAACAGCACCCCGGAGCCCATCCGTCTGGAAGATAGCTTTGAGATGTGTTCTACGTGGTTTCTCGAAAGATCCCCAGTGGGATCAGGCCCCAGCTGTCCACAGTGAAAAACAACACAATAACACCTCATTTGTTGGCTTCCCTTTCTTCCCCATCTCATTCTTCTCACTCCCTCACTCCTGCTTCCTGCAATCACCTTCCAAACATCCTACTGTGCCCAAGTCCTTGTCTCAGGCTCCATTTTGGAGAGAAACACAAAGTAAGATGCTCTGTGAATTACACTCCCACATGAATCATGGCTTGACATTGGGAATTGCTCAGTGAAACTCTTTCAGTGACTTCCGCATTGCACTGATAATCATTAGGTGACCATGAGGACCTGAGTGACGCTTTGTGCAGCTGCCCCCATCTCAGCACAGAGGTGTCCACTGCTCTTCAGGCGTCTGCATCTCTCTTGCCAACCTCTCTCATCCTACCAGGAGTAGACAAGCAAGATGGAGCGGTAGATAGGAGGAGAGGAAGAAGGGGGGAGATGGATGAAGATCCCGGTTAGAAGAGGGGAGAACAAAAAGTATAGAAGTGAAAGGAAAGAAAACACGAATGGCAGTTGTTGACAGAGAGGTGCGTGCTTGGCCACTCGCACTGCAGAGGGAGGCGGGGTTCACACTGGGGCTTCCTCTGCTCATCTGCCCTGGTGGTGAGAGTGAGCAGGCACGGAGGGAAGAAGGGAGCGGGCTGGAGCCTCTGCTCGGAGACGGGGTTCAGGGAAGAGGAGGTGACAGAGAGGATTCACACTGTCACTTGCTGGGGCACATGGTTTCCTGGCCATTAAATAGGGTCTTAGGCAGGCCTGTTCAGGAAGAGCTGCCCCCAACCAAAAGGTAAGGTGCCAAAAAAAACAAAGGTTGTGAAAACCACTGGAGGCATGTGCCCACACAAATGCCAGTCTGTGCAACGGCTCGCAGAAGCCTCTTCAACCTTTCCCTGAACCAGGCCTGCCTCTCCCCTTGGGCAGAGCTCTGCATTCCTTCGGGGGCTGCAGACAGGTCCTCCTCAGCTTGGCTGTGCAGCCCCGCCACCCCCATCAAGACTTTGGAAACCGAGGGATGAACGTGGCATTAACTAGTGGGGATCGTTTCACAATGTGTATGTATATCGAATCACCATGATGTGCACTTGAAATAGCTTACCATTTTATACGTTAATTTTACCTCAAAAAAGCTCAAATTTAAAAGAAGACGACTTTGGAAACTGAAGGCAGCTTTCCAATACCTGAAATAAATAACCTAAAATCCATAGCAAGTTCTGCTGATCTGCACTCCAAGTGCCAAAACCAGAAAAACAGAAGTCTGAGTACTACCAGGCATGGATTTCTGTGCTGAAGCCCCATGTGCCAGGATGTACAGTATTTATTTAATTTTACTGCATATTTATTGCAGTTACTCTTATCTTCTTTCCGAACTGGCATATCCTATTTCCATCTTTTAGTACCTGGTACAGTCATCGAGCGGACCTGCAGACCATCAGTCCTGCCTGCAGACTCTGGTCTCCATCCCAGGATAGGCCTGCTCCAGCCTGTGCACAGACCCGCAGATCGCCTGTCCACCCCCAGGACATTGTCAAGCCCATCCCAACTTCGGCAGGTGGAATTCACCCACCTCACCCCTTCCCCAGTCCCTTCAGCAATCGAGCTCCGGGCCTTGTTTCAGTTTTCTGCTGCTGTGGAACAAATCATCCCCCAACTTATGACTTAAAACCAACGTTTATTATTACCGCTAATGGTTTTGAGATTGACTGGTCTCCGCAGGGGAGTTCTCACTTGGAATCCCTCGTGGGGTTGCAGCAGGTTGTTGGCTGGGACTGTTGTTGAAGCCTTGACCAGTGGGACATCCAAGGTGCCTTCTTCACCCACATGTCTACTCCCTGGCCTGGGACAACTGGAGGTTGTCCAGGCATTTCTCTTCCCACGTGACCTCTCCACACGGCTGCCTTGGGCTTTCTTACAGCCTGGTAGCCTCAGGTAAGTGACTGGTTTATTTCAGAGTGAGCCTGCCAAGAGATCAGGTGCAAGGCTTCTTCCAATCTAGTCTAGAAGCCACACAGTGGGACTTCTGCTGTATCCTCTGGCTACAAGCCACTTACGGGCTAGCCAGATTTACGGTGAGAGGACGACTACGAGAGTCTGAACCCCAGGCATTGAAATGCATGCAGGGCCATCTTTTGAAGACCACCTCCCACAGGCCTTGACACTAGAGGGGGTCAATGGTAGTGAGAAGAGGTACTTGGGTGAGACCAGACAATAGTGAAATCCCTCACTTTGCTTAAATATATATTTATTTGTGTAATCATGTGTTTGATTAATTCCGTCAAGACCAGGGTTTGGCAAACTTTTTCTATAAACGACCACTTAGTAAATATTTTAGACTTTGCAACCCATGTCACACTTATTCAACTCTGCCCTTCTAGTGTGAAAAGAACCAAAAATGATATGTCAGTGAGTGGGTGTGTTTGTGCAAAAATAAAACTTCATTTATGAACACGAAAATTGGAATTTCTTACAATTATCATGTATCAGAAAGCACTGCACTTCTTTTGATTATTTTTCAACCATTTACAACTATAAAACCCATTCTCAGCCTGCAGGCAGAAGAGAAACAGGCAGCAGGCCAGATGCGGCCATGGGCTGTAATTTGCCAACTCCTGGCCTAGACTAAGGCAGGGACCGTGTCTGCCTCACCCACCCTTATAAACCCCATATTTAGCACATCACAGCAGTGCTCAATAAATATTTATTGAATGGATGAATAGTTGATTTATAAACAAATTATAAAACCCTGAAATAAGAATTTCTCTGAAAAGCCTTCAGTGTTCACCTCAACATCAATCTTCTCCTCCACTTAAAACCTAGGTCAAAAATACATTTGCAGCTCTATTGACATTTTCCTGGAAATATAGCAGGATCAGTACGCCCAGGTCTCCCTTGCCTGTGCTAAATGTGCCCAGGGCCCCTTGATAATCGGAGACTTCAATACTGAAGACCGATGGAGGGTTACTGCCTTCTCAGCTCCTCAGAGAGACGTAAGCACAGGCAATGAATCAGTGCTATCATAACTCCGGAGACACACAGTGCTGTTTAAGTGCTGGCAATATGACACCAGAGAATCCTGGAACTGCCCAAAGATGTCCCGGAGACTCTGGGTCACTCCCTCATTTTCTAGCCATCCTGCTGGATCTTCCTGTGTGGATGCCCTAACCACAGGACCTGGCGCCAAACCAATGGTTTCCCCTTTTTGCATTCCACCCGGCTCCTTCTCTTGACTTCCTTGTTTCTATTAAGGGCACCATCAGGCCCCAATCCCTGCGGCTCAAAACTTTGGAATTTCCTTTTTCCTCTCCCTCATTATCTCATCTTTGCATTGCTGCAGGCCCAAGTTAGATCCTATTAATTCTCGTCTAGACTCTAGACGAATGTAATCTCCTAACCGCTCTCTCCCTCACTCCACCTTTTGCCTCTCCCACCTCCAACACATTCTACAGATCCTAAACCAGAGGCCCTCTCAAATGGCACTTAGCAGTTATTGCCTTGCTTTGGAATCATTTGATAAGCAATCTTCTTAAAGTATAAATCTGATCATGTCACTTGCCTGCTCCACAACCTTTAATGGTTGTCCATTGCCAACGAAATTAAACAACCTCCTTGGCCTAACATTCAAGGGCTTCTCACCTAACCTTGTAGCCTCATCCCTCATATGGAGCCTACAATTTGACAAAGTGGGAGTGGAAGAGACTGCCTGTCTCCCAATATTTATTCTTTCTTTTTTACTTAGAAATAGCACTCAGATTTTATATGGGCATAAGGCTACCACATTTCCCCACTTTCCTTGCTGTTAGGCATGTCCATTTAACAAAGGTTTGTCAATAGGATGTAAGCAGAAATGTTGTGTGCATCATATGGGAAGTGCCCTTAAATGGTAGGGGCGTGCCCCTGCTCATTTCTTCCATACAATTAGGCAGAATGTGGACCATGACGGGAACTTGGGATGCTATCGTGGACTGTCAGATGGAAGCCACATATTAAAGATGGCAACACAACATGATGGAAAGAGCCTGGGGTCCCTGATGCTCACACAGTCATCCTACCAACCCTGAACTCTCAACCTCTGGACTCCTTTATGTGAGAGAAAAGTAAACTTCTATCTTGCTTAAGCCACAGGTATTTTGTGGTCTGTTCTTTCGTTTTGTTTGATTGCTTGCAGGTAAACCCCACCATGAGGAAGCCCAGCGGCTACTCATTTTCTCAGGACAGGCTCTTCTTGCCTCCAGGCATCTCTGTACTGTGCTCCCTCTGCCCATTGTGCCCACCCCTTTTTGACCCATTTCATCTGCTAGGCATACCTTTACCTTTGCAAACTACCCACCGTCAAGCCATCTACAATGTGTTCTCCACGAGGCCTTTCCCAATCCTCCCACTCCTCAGATTCCTGCAGCACGTTTAACTCCTTATCCAAGGTCTTCCTTCACAGGGTCATCTGTAAGCTAATCTCCCCCCATCGCCTCCTCCTCCACGCGAGGCAGATAGCCACCACAGCACTGTGCTTTATGCATGGTAAGGGTTTGTTGAGACATGTTTTGGAGTTGCTCCTGTTGACAGAGACTGTCCCTTCTTTGAGAACTGCCACGGTCCCTCATCTACGCCCACAACCACCTCCGTCATGTTTTACTGCATGGCTGCCCATGGCCGTGGATGGCTGGACAGTGATGGACACAGTTCTCCTGGCTGACCTGGTCAGAGTCTCTCTTCTGAGAAACAGAAACACAATTCAGAGGCAGCACGTAGACCTGAGAGCTGTGGGTAGTCATGTTTACCATGAGGGCTGGAGAAGTAGTAAACTCAGTCTACAGTAAGAGAGAAGATGCTTAAGAGATGGAGGGAGGTTCTGATGACTTTCCAGCTTCCTGGTCCAACTGTTCTAGAGGTCAGACTGTGTTTCTACACTTGGGTTCTATGAGACGCTTTTGATTATCTGTATAGTAAGCATCCACTTTTAATTTAAGCTAATTCTAGCTAGCTTTTGTCCATGAAGATCAAAAAGGTCAATATATATCTGTGGGATTTTATTTAACTGATCTGCTGGAGGGTCACAGATTGTTTAGCAGCAAAGTAAGGAAGCCCTTCAGCTTTATCAAATTGGTGGAACAACCAGACATGGGTTAAGAATTTCACATACTTCTTTTTCTTTCTCCCTTGCCCTAAATTGTGCCCTCTTTTGACTTTTGTGACATTTGTTATCTGTGGCACTCGTATGACATTTATCATTGACTGCCTTATTTGGTCAGTTCTCATGTATAAATCTAGCTCATAAACCACAATGTGGCATGCCTCCATCTTCCTTGTCTTCCTGTCCCCATTTCTCAGTTAATCCCTTGGTATGTTAGCTTCTTGTATTTGCATTGGAAATAACCTGAACTACCACAGGACAATTTTTGTTATCCTAACTAGACTAATACCAAGATTGAGTTTATTTGTAATTCAATTTGGTAAAAAACTGAAGTCCACAGATGGAAAGAAAGAGAGAAAATGCTATATTTTCTTTACCACCTAAAAATCCTGACCCAAGAGAGAAGGAAAACCAGAACTGAGAATGTTGAAGAAAAAGAAATTTCAATAAATGAATAACTTTGGGCTTTAAGATGGAATTCACTCTCAAGTGTGCTGTGCAATGGAACACGTATTCTTCTGCTTTCTGTGTTCAGCAGACAGCTGGAAACCCACACAGGATGCCAAAACTATGTGACCTATATTTGCAGTTAGACAGCATTCGCTAAAATGAAATCCAAGATCCAGTATCTTTTCGTGGAAATTTCTTGGCAAGTATTATGTGTACCGGACAATGGGATAATGGATGCATTCCTTTTTGTGCTTTCAGGCACTTAAAACCATGTTAATCTGCCTCTCCATTCTTTAAAAAAATTCTCACTTTTTGGGGGGCTTTTTTCAGCTATAAAACATTAACCTATTGAAAGTTTAACCACATTCCTGTGTCTTTGGAATTAAGGTAAAATCTGAAATAAACTGAACTGTTTGCATTCTGGCTTACATTTGCTCCTTGTTAGCCTGGGTGAAATAAATAAAGCTAAATAATTAGCATGGCAGTCAGCTTCATTTTCTTTTCATGCAAATGGTCTATGAGTACATTTGCAGAAGTCAGAAGCAAATTTTTTAAGGGGAACTCCACATCCCCACAGGACACCCTGAATAAGCCAGCTCAGATCTAGCAGCTAACTCCTTAAAGTGGGCACAGAGTTCGTTTTGATGATTGTGGTAACCACGGGGGTGGGGAAGAAGGGATCTTTCCTGAGGCCTGGTTAGAATTTTCCCTTAAAAATCACGATCTGTCCTGCACCCGTGTCCACACCCTCTGACTCTCAATCCCCAAATTGAGCAAAGGCAGCCTCAACCCGAAGCGACCACATATCTTTGCAGCCTTTGGTGTCAACTCACTGAGAGCCTTTTATTTTCCCAAATTTCCAGGGGAAATTAACAAGCTATTTCCATGGCTTTCCTTTCTGTCTGGAAAGTTTTTCCTACTCTTCTTTATTATCCCTGTTCCCCCTTCCCCATCCGACTAAGATGCTGAGATCTGCCTCGAAGGGCTCTTCTTCGGGAAGTCTTCACCAACCCACCAGAACGAATCCTTCTCCTCGCAGTGCCACCCACAGCTCTGCTCTCGTATCTACAGCTCTTACAAATCACACTCGTAAATGATTCTGCCTCCTTTCCCAGTGGGCCGCCCCTCCCCAGCCCCCTCTCCCAATATATGAACTCCCCTTGGGATGTGGCCCTATTTTTCTCATCTTTGCATCCTCAGCACCCAGGCTAGTCAGAGTTGAACAGAGTTGC
Organism: Equus quagga; assembly: GCF_021613505.1. Classification (NCBI taxonomy): domain Eukaryota; kingdom Metazoa; phylum Chordata; class Mammalia; order Perissodactyla; family Equidae; genus Equus; species Equus quagga. The sequence continues at coordinate 334,584 of NW_025798627.1, read as the reverse complement.
AGAATGAAAGTGAGTTAGCTGCTCTGCTCCATCAATCAAGCACTCTCTCTCCGCCGTCTCCCCTGGCTCTTATTCCTATGCCTATAAACACGCTCAAGTGTCTTTAAAAACTACCCATAGTGAATAATTTTAACTCTTTGAATGAATAAGAATGCGTGGGTCCACAATAACCTGAAAGAATTAAATAAATGGAGGAAAAGGGAAAGGTCTTCCTCATTCTACAAAGCCAAGTAATAAATGCAGAAGGAATGATGAATTTAGAAAATTACCATTTTGCCATCAATATAATAATAATTGAGTCAGGTAAGAATCATCAGATGCTATAGCTAGGTGTGAAAATTTGAAGGGAAACGGGCCATTTACACAGTCTCAAAATATCTCCCATAAGATTCTTATTAATTATAAAAAAATAGTAAGTACAAAGAAGAAATCTGGTAAATGTCATCACCTTGACCAAATGATTAAAATGACCAGTACTGGGACACGTCAACACCATGAGCCTCCTAAAGTGATGCACTGAGAAAGACACAACCCCACTTCTACGGTTTTCCGTCATAAATGCATTACCTGAATGTAGTCAGGAGGAGACGCCAGACTAACCCAAATCAGAGAACATCCTACAAAATAACTGGTCTACTCTCTTTAAAAATACTAATACTTCACGACGTGTGTGAAGAAAGACTGATGAACTCTTCCAGATAAAAGAAGACTGAGAAATATGGCAATTGAATGCAACACATGACCTGGGATTTTCTTTTGCAAAACAAGACATTAATGGAGCAACTGGTGAAGTCTGACTAAGGTCTGTAGATGAGGTAGTGGTACTTTGTCAACATTAATTTCCTGATTTTGATCCATGTGTTATAGTTGTATGAGAGAATATCCTTTTTTTTTTTAGGAAATACACTGAAATATGAAGTGTAAATTGGCATCATATCTGTGACTCACTCCCAACCAGTTCAGAAAAAAAAAAATGGGGGAGTGTGAAGAGAAATATAGCAAATGCAGAAAATATGATAAAATGCTGAGGGGTATGTAGGAATTATTTGCACTATTGGAAATTCTCTGAATTCTAAAATTCTGCCAAAATATAAATTTTTTTTTTTAAAAACCCACAACAAGTCAATCAAACGTCCTTTGATTCATCATCCGCCAGTCAAGGTTCCAGAAGGAGATGTCTGGCTGCCTCTGCACTTCTCATTGACTCTCTCCCACCGCAGTCCAGTATCCTTATCCATCACCCAAACTCAAATGATCTTGATTTCACCTCCAGTGATCTCACTGCTGCCAAATCCAATGACGTTTCTCTGTGCTTGTCTACTTTCCATCTCTGCAGCAATGGACACTTTCTTCACATTGTTTTCAGAGATTCAGATCCTTAAGCCTGAACACAGCTCACAACCCTTCTCTTACCTAACTTATCAGCTTTCCCCCACCACTCCCCGCAAGGATTCTTCTTTACCATTCTTTGAAGTGTAATACTATCTATTTTGGGTTTTTTCATGCATTTCCTTTTCTTAGAGTACTCTCATCTTCAATTTGCAAAATCAACCTCATCCACCAGTTGACGGCTCATGTCTCACCTCCTTTGAGAAGTCTTCTCTGAGTACCATGTCGAATTTTGATAGTCCTTACACCCTGTGATTCCTATCCACAGCACTCAGCACCAAGAATATAGTTGCCAATGTACTTGTCTCCCCACTAGGAAATCCTGAAGGATAGAGTCCATAGCTTATTTATCTCAAATAACCTCAACACGGAGCACAGTTCCTGGAACTAACTAGGCACTCCATATGCAGATGTATAATTGATTGACAGAAACGACATGTTCAATCTGAATAGAGAATCTGGCTTATTCCTGGACCTTGAGGAACAAAATTTTATTCTAAAGCTAAATGTTGTCATTGAGAGAAGGCATTAGTGGTTGTTTTTCTTAAGTAGGCATATTTCATAGTTATGGCTATTTAGTACACTGGGACTGTGATAGCATATGTGGAACTACTGTCTGGCTCCTAAAATAATGGACCAAAATGGGAGAATAAAAGCCTTCCACGCAGACCTGCCTTGATTTGCAGGTCTTCTCAGGCTTAATGCCAGTTTTATTTCTTTTTATAGTCCAGTTTCCTAGTGGTTTCCATTTTGTAGAGAAAATGAAGTTTGGCATAGGGCATAAAATTTGTTTGTTAATCTTATAGCAGTTTCAAAATGATGCTTATATAATGGCTTTAGTCTTCTGAAAAAATATTTGGGGGGCTGGCCCCGTGGCCAAGTGGTTAAGTTCACACGCTCCGCTGTAGGCGGCCCAGTGTTTCGTTGGTTAGAATCCTGGGTGCGGACATGGCACTGCTCATCAGACCACGCTGAGGCAGCGTCCCACATGCCACAACTAGAAGGACCCACAACGAAGAATATACAACTATGTACCGGGGGGCTTTGGGGAGAAAAAGGAAAAAATAAAATCTTTAAAAAAAAAATATTTGGTCATATTGTCAAAATAAAATGAAACCCTGGAAGAGTTTCACAAGAGAAACCTTTTATATTTGTCCCCCATGAGGATTCATCCCAGAGACCAGCATTTGTAATATCCTCTCTCAAGCATAAAAAACCCGGAGAGATAGCTTACATCTAAAACCATGAAGGTGAAGAAGAGATGACTTGGGAAGCCCTTGACAGAGTTTATATCAGGTGATACCTTATGGAATAACAAATCTGGTGTTGCCATTCTTTTTCAACAGTAACAAAAACCACTACTTTTTTAATGATTATGAGGAGAGGCACATTCAGAGCTAAAATTGGCCGGGAGCCTGCTTTCTTTGGGTTGGAGTTAGTCCCCCTTTACGAAGTTAGTGTGCTTTCGCTTCCTCAGTTCCCTTAAAGAAAACACGGCTTCAGCTCAGTGTGGTTTTGTGGGGTTTGGATTTGGATAGACATTCTGGAAGGACAATAAACTATGAAAGCACATAAAAATCTCAGCAAACTGGGAGGGAGGAGCATTGCTAAGAATTCAAGCATTTTTCTCAAAGACTCCTTTTTCACACACCCAGAAGGTAAACTCGAAAGTCGCCCTTGTGCAATGCTCTGTGCGCAGAGATTCGATATTCAGTGATGGTGAGGATTTAGAAGGCACAGAGACTCCGCCATGCGAAACCGGAACGGGAACAGAACAGTCGTTCTTGTGCCACAAGAGTACAAGAAGGAGAAAAGGTGACGACAGGACCCACATGGAAAATTATTTGAAAGCTAACTTTCAAAAGAGAGTATAAAAAAAATAGGAGAACAACTGTGTGGCCTTGGAGTAGGCAAAATTTCTTATACAGGACACACAAAAAAGTGTTGAGCATAGAAGAAAGATGGATAAATTAGACTGTATTAAAATATAGAACTTTCGCTTATAAAAGGATACCACTGATGGAAAGAGAATACACTCCAAAAGAGTGGGAGAAAATATTATTAACATAAAGGACTAGAATCCAGAACTTCAAAACAGAAAAGAAAAAAACCTCCTACAAATCAATAAGAAAGAAAGCAGAAAACTCAGTAGAAAAACTAGTTATTGACTTGACAGACACTTCAAAAAGATATCCAAATGGCCAATCAACATGTGAAGGTGTGTTCAACCTCATTAGTCATCAGGGAATTAAAATTGTCAGTTCAGTGTCGAAGACAAGTGACTGTTTCTGTGTGTAACCAAGTCGCTGAAGATGTGGCAGAACACCCTTTTACTATTTCTGTTTTTCTTACTTCTGAATTTCATGGAGAAGAATAAATGAGTTTCAACGCTAAGGCTCTGTCCTGAGTAACAGCGAATGAGTCTTGAGAACAGATCTCAGACATCAATCAACCGTCCTGACTCTCACTGAGGAACCAGTCCCTCGTGTCCCACCTCTCTGTCACGTGCATTAGCTTCAAAATTATCATATTTCATTCACATCAAACATCTAGATGAGCTATCTCAAACCATTCTGTGTAAACGGAAAAGCAAAAAATAAATACAAACAAATCTTTAAAGTCTAAAAAGACAAATGATTTACCCAAATTCCAATAACAAACAAGAAACTTTAAATTTTAACTATTCAATTATTGTTTGATCTTTCATTCAAATAAACAGTCATTTCTTGAGCATCAACTACCCATCAGGCACTCTGCCGAGGATAAGGGATATAAACACATGTGGTGGATATGATATTTTCAGGTCACTAACTCCGATGAGCACAAGTGCAATTTATGTTTTGCTAACTGGAATCAGCTCCTGTCTGTCTGATGGCATGTTACTTAATGTAGTCATTCCCAGATAAATTCAGTTGTTTCAAGGTCCGCGTCCAGATTTTTCCTTTCTTTCCCTTCTTTCTCCAGGTCACGGGGGTCTGAGTCTCCATGGGCTGACATGGCAGCACTGGTGGGAGGGGAAGAGGGCTCTGATTGGCGGACACTCTCTGCCCTGTGCTGGCATCTGCCAAGGTGACCAGTCAGTGGTTTGGGTTCTCAGACGTGGCCACACCTCCATGCGGCCTTAGTAAGACAAGTCGTGTGTTTGGCCCACTCTCTCTGTGTCCTCCTCATCCAGGTGTTACAAGCCTACTGTCAGCCATTTGCATAACCCTCTTGGAGCAGAGGAACTTTCGGAAGCTCTCTTATACCTTTGGGGGCAGTCTCAAGCCTCTCAGTGAGCACACACCTGATGAACGATTCTACTTCATTGGTACTATACTGTGATAGATTGGATTATTTTTCCTAGCTGCTTCTTACCACCCCTTGGGTGTGGTGGGCCCACGTTTGGTGGCTTGACTAGAAGAGGATCAGGGTTCTAGAGAAGAAATTCAGTGACGCCCATGGTGGGAGTGGCAACACTTTTACTAGTAAATCAAAATAACATCCCAAAGAATGCTCTCAGAACTTGCAGTCCGCTGGGGGAGATAGACCTTTCATCAATAAGTATGAGAAAAGCTTTCAGACCTGTATTACGTACACGTCTGTACAGAATGCTTTGGATTTTAGAGGAGAAGAGTGGTAAATGCCATCTACAGAGAGAGGTGAATAAAAAGTTCCCTGGAGAATATGATTCTAAAATAAAATTTTAAACGTGAGCATGATTCCCACTGGTGATGAGTTAGGATAAAGCCATTCTGAGCAGAAAAAGGAATACGAGCAAAGTCTGAAGGCTTTGTTGTAGATGTATCCAATTTTAATTAAATTTTTTTTTCTTTTTTGAGAAAGATTAGCCCTGAGCTAACATCTGCAGCCAATCCTCTTCTTTTTGCTTGAGGAAGACCGGTCCTGAGCTAACATCCATGCCCATCTTCCTCTATTTTATATGCGGAATGCCTGCCCCAGCATGGCTTGACAAGTGGTGCATAGGTCTGTACCCGGGATCCGAACTGGTGAACCCCAGGCAGCCAAAGTGGAACGTGCTAACTTAACTGCTGCGCTACTGGGCCAGCCCCTAGACATATCTAATTTTGAAAGAGATGTATTGAAACTTCCTATTACAGCTTCTTCACAGCTTGTGCCTTTTATAATTGTATAATTTACTTCTTTGTCCTGTTTAGTGCTTTTAACCTTAAATTCCAGCTTGTCCGACATTAACATCCTTCTTTCTTGCTTTCTTTTTTATCTTTTCTGTTTTTTGTTTTTGTCTTTTTTGCTTTGTTTTGCAATTGCCTGAAATCTCTTCCCCATTCCTTTATTTATTTATTTATTTATTTATTTATTTATTTATTTTGGGGGGAGGAAGATTCACCCTGAACTAACATCTGTTGCATCCATTGCCAACCTTCATTTTTTTTTTCTGGAGGAAGATTCACCCTGAGTTAACACCCGTACCAGTCTTCCTCTACTTTGTAGGTGGGATGGCTCCACAGCATGGCTGATGAGTGGAGTAGGTCCACACCCTGGCTTCAAGCCTGAGAACCTGGGTCACGAAAGTGGGGCATGCAGAACTGTGACCACTCAGCCAGCCTCCGCCTCCATTCCTTTATTTTTAAGTGATTTCCTTTATTCCTTCATTTTAAGTGATTCTCTTGTAATCAGTAGATAACTGAGTCTTGTTCCGGTCCTAATTTAATAGTTTCTGTCTTTTATGGGAGAATTAGGTTTGTTCTCATGTGCTGCCATCACTGATGTCATTGATCTTATTTCTTCTAGCTTATATTTATTTTATGTTTTCATTTCTTCCTTTCTCTCTTGTTTTTCTCGATTTGATCAAATTGCTTTTCATTCCATTTTCCCCACTCGGTTCACAGCATTTTTCTACTCCTTTAAATTGCTGCCTCTTGCATCCTCTTCTCATCGTTACCTATTTGCTTCTCTTTCGTTATTTGAAAACAAAACACTATTTTCACCAACATGATACACAGTTTCCGCATTGATGGACTCTCTTTCCATTTTGTTTCTCTCCTGCTTAGGTGGAATGTGACCTTTAGGATACTTTTATTCCCTCTTATGCCCTCTCACCCCTAGTTCTTAGGTTTTTATCAGACAATTTAGCATTTAGATCTTGGACTGCTTTTGAATTTCACCTGAAGTGTGTGACTGATGAGTTTTAAACATGGGATTGAAATGGTCGAATTTGTATTTAAAAGAGCACCGTAGCTTCCGTGGAGATGCTTAGATAGGAGACAGATATGTGTTACAGCTCACATTTTCAGATCATTCATATGCAGAGTAAACAGTCAATAATAAATGATGCAAGTAGGAATGAGTTATGTGCAAAAATATTATATTGTTTCCAATGACAGGCAAGTTTTTATATTTTGTGCTTTACAAATATTCTCATAAACCTCATAAAAGTGGTAGATAAGCTAGAAGCAACTGGTAGAAATTCACATGATGATGACATCATGAACTGATGAACTTAATTTTCTGATCCTTATCTTTCACTCTAGAATGCCATCAGCTTAGCTCTGCAGCGAGGAGAAATTAGAGTAGTCAGGGGGAAAAAAACACTAGTCTAGAAGTCGAAGGATAACCAAAGAGACTTAAATGAAATATCTAAATCTACTTCTTTTTCCTGTAGTTTGCTTTGTTTTTGTGGGATATATACTATAGATCCTATGCTATATTAAGGAAAACATGGGATATATTTTCTTCATAAAGTGTGGCATTCCTTAACATTGCGTAACTCCTAAATCTGGTATCAGATCATCTCAGGAAAACTCTAATTATCTCGAAGGATAGTAATGATAGCAATAACATCTAACGTGTATTGAGTGATTAACATATTCTCAATATTGTTCTAAGTGCTTTATGTGGATGTTGTAAAATTGCATAAAAATTTTCAAAACACAAGTATTTCAATTAAAGCTAATTAAAAAATGCACTGTGCCTAATCTCCTTTGTTGGAATCTAGCCTAATGAAATATTCAGAATATGGAAAATATTATTTACATGATGATGACTTTGCTCAGAATAAGAAACAACAGGAAAACAGTTAAGTAAAATGTGGCATATCCACCTGATGAAATATTAGTTACACATATTAAGTGATCACATAACTCCTCATATTTTTTTGTGGTTCTCTCTTTAACACCTAACTGCACTTTTTTTTTTATTGAGTTATTGATAGGTTACAATCTTGTGAAATTTCAATTGTACATTAACGTCTGTCATTTGTGTTGTATGTGCACCACTTCACCCTTTGTGCCCACCCCCTACCCCACCTTTCCCCTGGTATCTACTAAACTGTTCTTAGTCCATAATTTTAAATTCCTCATATGAGTGGAGTCATACACAGATTATCTTTCTCTCGCTGGCTTATTTCACTTAACAGAATTCTCTCAAGGTCCATCCATGTTATTGCAAATGGAATGATTTTGTTCTGTTTTGCAGCTGAGTAGTATTCCATTGTATATATGTACCACATCTTCTTTATCCATTCGTCTGTTGCTGGACACTTAGGTTGCTTCCACGTCATGGCTATTGTAAACAGTGCTGCAATAAACATTGGGGTGCACAGGACTTTTGGGATTGCTGACTTCAAGCTCTTTGGATAAATACCCAGTAGTGGGATGGCTGGATTGTATGGTAGTTCTACTTTTAATTTTTTGAGGAATCTCCATACTGTTTTCCATAGTGGCTACACCAGTTTGCATTCCCACCAGCAGTGTATGAGGGTTCCTTTTTCTCCACAACCTCTCCAACATTTGTTACTATTAGTTTTAGATATTTTTGTCATTCTAACGGGTGTAAGGTGATATCTTAGTGTAGTTTTGATTTGCATTTCCCTGATGATCAGCAATGACGAGCATCTTTTCATGTGCCTATTGGCCATCACTATATCTTCTTTGGAGAAATGTCTGTTCATGTCTCCAGCCCATTTTTTGATTGGGTTGTTTGATGTTTTGTTGTTGAGTTGCGAGAGTTCTTTATATATTATGGATATTAAGCCTTTGTCAGATATATGACTTGCAAATATTTTTTCCCAGTTAGTGGGTTGTTTTTTTGTTTCAATCCTGTTTTCATTTGCCTTGAAGAAGCTCTTTAATCTGATGAAGTCCCATTTGTTTATTCTTTCTATTGTTTCCCCTCTCTGAGAAGGCATGGTGTCCGAAAAGATCCTTTTAATACTGATGTCAAAGAGTGTACTGCCTACGTTTTCTTCCAGAAGCCTTATGGTTTCAGGTCTCACCTTTAGGTCTTTAATCCATTTTGAGTTTATTTTGGTGAATGGTGAAAAAGAATGGTCAATTTTCATTCTTTTACATGTGGCTTTCCAGTTTTCCCAGCACCATTTGTTGAAAAGACTTTCTTTTCTCCATTGTAGGCCCTCAGCTCCTTTGTCAAAGATAAGCTGTCCATAGATGTGTGGTTTTATTTCTGGGCTTTCAATTCTGTTCCATTGATCTGTGCACCTCTTTTTGTACCAGTACCTTGCTGTTTTGATTACTGTAGCTTTGTAGTATGTTTTGAAGTCAGGGATTGTGACGCCTCCCGTTTTGTTCTTTTTTCTCAGGATTGCTTTAGAAATTAGGGGTCTTTTGTTGCCCCATATGAATTTTAGGATTCTTTGTTCTAATTCTGTAAAGAATGTCATTGGGATTCTGATTGGGATGGCGTTGAATCTGTAGATTGCTTTAGGTAGAACGGACATTTTAACTATGTTTATTCTTCCAATCCATGTACATGGAATGTTTTTCCATCTCCTTATGTCATCATCCAATTCTCTCAGAAAGGCCTTGTAATTTTCATTATATAGGTCCTTCACTTCCTTAGTTAAGTTTACCCCAAGGTATTTTATTCTTTTTGTTGCGATTGTGAATGGTATTGTGTTCTTGAGTTCTTTTTCTGTTGGTTCATTACTGGAGTATAGAAATGCTACCGATTTATGCAAATTGATTTTATACCCTGCAACTTTGCTGTAGTTGTTGATTACTTCTAAGAGTTTTCCAATGGATTCTTTGGGGTTTTCTATATATAAGATCATGTCGTCTGCAAACAGCGAGAGTTTCACTTCTTCCCTCCCTATTTGGATTCCTTTTATTCCTTTTTCTTGCCTGAGTGCTCTGGCCAGGACCTCCAGTACTATGTTAAATAAGAGTGGTGATAGAGGGCATCCTTGTCTCGTTCCTGTTTTCAGGGGGATGGGGTTCAGTTTTTGCCCATTGAGTATGATGTTGGCTATGGGTTTGTCGTATATGGCCTTTATTATGTTGAGGTAGTTTCCTTCTATTCCCATTTTGCTCAGAGTTTTTATCATAAATGGCTGTTGGATCTTGTCAAATGCCTTCTCTGCATCTATTGAGATGATCATGTGGTTTTTATTCCTCAGTTTGTTGATGTGGTATATCACGTTGATTGATTTGCAGATGTTGAACCATCCCTGTGTCCCTGGTATGAATCCCACCTGATCCTGATGTATGATTCTTTTGATGAATTGCTGAATTCTGGTTGCCAAAATTTTGTTTAGAATTTTTGCATCTATGTTCATCAGTGATATTGGCGTGTAGTTCTCTTTTTTCGTGGTGTCCTTGTCAGGTTTTGGGATCAGCATGATGTTGGCCTCATAGAATGTGTTAGGAAGTGTTCCATTTTCCCTAATTTTTTGGAATAGCTTGACAAGGATAGGTATTAAATCCTCTCTGAAAGTTTGGTAGAATTCTCCAGGAAAGCCATCTGGTCCTGGGGTTTTATTCTTTGGGATGTTTTTGATTGCTGTTTCAATCTCTTTCCTTGTGATTGGTCTGTTCAAATTGTCCACCTCTTCTTGAGTGAGCTTTGGGAGATTGTAGGAGTCCAAGAATTTATCCATTTCCTCTAGGTTATCCATTCTGTTGGCATATAATTTTTTGTAGTATTCTCTTATAATCTGTTGTATTTCTGCAGAGTCTGTTGTTATTTCTCCTCGCTCATTTCTGATTTTGTTTATTTGAGCTTTCTTCCTTTTTTTTCTTTGTAAGTCTGGCTAGTGGTTTGTCAATTTTATTTATCTTCTCAAAAAACCAGCTCTTTGTCTCATTGATCCTTTCTGCTGCCTTTTTCGTTTCAATAGTATTTATTTCTGCTCTGATTTTTATTATTTCTCTCCTTCTGCTGACTTTGGGCTTCATTTGTTCTTTTTTCTCAAGTTCAGTTAGGTGTGCTTTAAGGTTGCTTATTTGGGATTTTTCTTGTTTGTTAAGATGTGCCTGTATTGCGATGAATTTTCCTCTTAATACAGCTTTTGCTGTATCCCATATGAGTTGGTATGGCATGCTATCATTTTCATTTGTTTCCAGGTATTTTTTTATTTCTTCTTTAATTTCTTCAATGATCCATTGCTTGTTCAGTAGTGTGTTGTTTAGTCTCCACATCTTTGCGCCTTTCTCAGCTTTTTTCTTGTAATTAATTTCTAGCCTTATAGCACTATGATCGGAGAAGATGCTTGTTATTATTTCAATTTTTTTAAATTTGTAGAGGCTTGCCTTGTTTCCCAACATATGGTCTATCCTAGAGAATGTTCCATGTGCACTTGAGAAGAATGTGTATTCAGCTCTTTCAGGGTGGAGTGATCTATATATGTTTATTAAGTCCAGTTGTTTTAGTTTTTCATTTAGCTCCACTATTTCCTTGTTGATTTTCTGTCTGGATGATCTGTCCATTGATGTGAGTGGGGTGTTGAGGTCCCCTACTATTATTGTGTTGTTTTTAACATCTTCCTTTAGGTCTGTTAATAGTTGCTTTATGAATCTTGGTGCTCCTGTGTTGGGTACATAGATATTTATAAGCGTTATTTCTTCTTGATGAAGTGTCACTTTGATCATTATATATTGTCCCTCTGTGTCTCTCTTTACCTGTCTTATTTTGAAATCCACTTGGTCTGATATGAGAATTGCAACATCTGCCACTTTTTCCTTGCTATTTGCTTGAAGTATCATCCTCCACCCCTTCATCCTGAGTCTGTGTTTGTCCTTGGGGCTGAGGTGTGTTTCCTGGAGACAACAAATTGTTGGATCGTGTTCTTTAATCCATTTTGCCACTCTGTGTCTTTTTATTGGAGAGTTCAATCCGTTCACATTGAGAGTGATTATTGATGCATGTGGACTTAATGCTGTCAATCTGTCACTCATTATCTTGTTTTCCTGCGTTTCTTTTCCTGTGTGCTTTAGACTACCCATTTAATACTGCAATTTCTTATGCTGGGTTTCTTAAATTTTTCCTTATTTATGATTTGTGACTCTGTTCTGTACTTTATTTTAGTGTCTACCTTGAAGTTTGTATTTAGAATCTCGTGTATAATATAGTCTATTCTCTGGTGGTCTCTTACCTACTTGACCAATACTGATTTAGACCCTTTGCTCTTCCCCTCCTAAATAATTATTTTCCTTTTTTATTCCAACTCGTCTTATTAATTTGTAGCTAGAGTGCTAAGATCGTCCTTGTTTTGCTAGTTTCCTTACCTTTACCCTAATGCTATAATTGAATATTTGCTATCCTGTTCTGGTTCTATCCATCGGTCTCCCTAGTCTGTGGATTGTGTCTCCTTTCCCCCTTTTTTCTTTTTTCAAGTATGAGAGCCTTCTTGAGGATTTCTTGTAATGGAGGGCTTTTAGTTACAAATTCCCTTAACTTTTGTTTGTCTGGAAAAGATTTAATTTCTCCCTCATATCTGAAGGAAATTCTTGCTGGATACAGTATTCTTGGCTGAAGGTTTTTATCCTTTAAAGCTTTGAATATATCACTCCATTCTCTCCTAGCTTGTAGGGTTTCTGTAGAGAAATCCGCTGACAGTCTGATAGGGGCTCCTTTATAGGTTATTCTCTTTTTTTTCTTACTTCACTGAGTATTCTCTCCTTATCATTCCTATTTGCCAACTTTACTACTATGTGCCTTGGGGTAGCTCTTTTTACATTGACAAATCTAGGAGATCTAAAACCTTCCTCTACACACATTTCTCTTTTGATCCCTAGATTTGGGAAGTTCTCTTCAATAATTTCGTTAAGCACACTTTCTGCTCCATTTTCCTTCTGCATATTCTCGGGAATTCCTATGATCCTTATGTTCTTACTCCTCATCGAATCCATTATCTCTCGGAGATTTTCCTCATTTTTTTAAATTCTTAGTTCTCTTTCTTCCTCTGTCTGGCGCCATTCAGCCTGTCTGTCCTCGATTATGCTAATTTTCTCCTCTGTGTTGTCTACATGGGCATTCAGGGAATCCGTATTCTGTTTTATCTGGTCCATTGTGTTTTTCATCTCAAGTAATTCTGTTTGATTCTTCTTTATGATTTCAATCTCTTTTGTGAAGTAACTCCAGAACTCGGCTTGTTTCTCTATCTTTCTCTCTACCTCATTGAGTGTTTTGATTATAGCTGCTCTGAATTCATTATCACTTAGTTTACCTAATTCCAAGTCCTCAGGACTTAATTCTGTGTTTTTATTGTTTTCCTTCTGGTCTGGGGCTTTTATAAATTGCTGAATGGTAGAGGAGCGGTTTTTTCTCATGGTGGTAGAATTTGCTTGCAGTTACAGCCTGTCACCACTAGATGGGGGTCAAGAGCGGCATGTTAGCTCTCCGCCTTGGGGCAAGATGGCTGCGCCCACTGGCTTCGCTGGCGGGGAGGGGCTGTTACTCACACACGAGGGTCTGCGTTCAGATCAGTTCTGTTCTCTGGTCTCCCAAGGCCCTTGATTTATAGGGTCCCCGCAGACGGAAGCTTCCCCCCGTCAGGGGGTCTCCACTGAATCAGCGGCAGGAGTCCTGGATGATCCCCAGTCACGTGGCCCCTCCCCCGCTCCTTCCCGACCCGCGCCGCAGCGATCGCAGACTCTAGGGGAGGGAGCGATGTTCTCTCCTACCGTTCCAGCGCCTCCGAAGGTGTAAGCAAAGTTTATGATCTCCGCCTTCTTGGTATTGTAGGTCTCTAATGAGCTGGCATTATTTTTGTTCTCTGAAATTCAGTTCTTCCAATCTTTTGTTGTATTTTGGAGGGGAGAGAATCCCAGGTCAGCTCACCCTGCCATTTTGCTCCGCCAACACCTAGCTGCACTTTTATGTAACCTATAATGTCTGCTTTCTTCACTACTGTATTTTTGGTGGCTGCACAGTGTCTGTATGTAATAGGTGCTCAATTAATGATTTTTAAATTATTAGATGAGCCATATAGATACAGGAAAAGTGCTTATAACTAAATAGTAAATAAAACAAGGGAAAAGGGTCACAATACTGCATTTACAACTATATAAAGTATGCCTATGAAGAAGACTGGAGTTCAACACTTAAGATGATAACTTCCCTGTGGGGGTGAGATTATGGAGTTTACTGTCTACTCTTTTCACAATACTGAGGTTTTAACAGGAGTCTAAGTGCCACTTTTCCAGTCTGGATTGAAGCTGAGAACAATCACTAAGTGTTCACATCTTCTCCTGAAGGTTCCCAACCTTGTGTGCAGACTCCAAGGCTCTTCTGTCTGTAGACTCTACATAAGAAAAGGGGAGCGTGAGAGAAGGTTAGTAGAGAGGTATTTTTTTGAGAGATATGTTAAAGTGCTATGCTTTTCCCAGTCGCCTTCAATAGAGGGAGGCTTCCAGAATACCTCTCAGAGGGCTTGATGTGGTCCCATGAAGTTTGAAGGACATAGACCCATACCCACCTTTCACTTAACTAGGTCTGAAGTGAGGGCTGTGGGCAGAGAGAGCTACAGTGGAAGTAGTCTATGCTTCCGGAGTTTGTCAAGGCAAATATTTCTGGTGCTTCACATGGAAAAGACTGGACATCACAGCAGGCAGCCAAGTATGATCTGTCCTGGGATGACCTCATCCCAGAATCTGCAAGCAGCATGCTACCAGGAGCAGGAGCTGCCGAGCCACCACACTGCACAACTCCGTGTGAGATGTGGTGGGACTGAGGGGTGAGCCATAGGCAACCAGGAAGGGTGGAGCAGAAGGATCTAAGAGAGGAGGGTCATCAAAGAGCCTCAGAAAGTGCCCATGAGGGAAACCATCACCTAGACCTCTGCCGCACAGCCACACAACAAGGAACAAGAAAGGAAAAGAGAACCCTCCGTCCACCTTCCTCTGCAGGTGTGCAAGCGCGAGTCAGGTGAAAGTGTCACCAGCAGAGGCCAAGCTGTAGATTGCATGGGAGATGGGAAATTTTGACCTAGACTAAGCAGGACTTTTTAATACTTGAGAATAGCACTGTTTGTTAATATACGGAAGTGACTGGAAAAAATGACCGGTCTGCCTTAGATAGCTTCAAGTGATGAAGAGAGGAGATCAGAAAGAGTGGTTTTGAAACATTGTGGTGTGAGAAAATAGTTATTTCACAATACCATTCCACAGACTGTACTCATTCATTAAGCTGTTTCTATCGAGCAAAAGAGAAAAATATGTGTTATGCCTTTTTAATTGTGTGTATATGTACATATATATTGCAAGGAATTGTGTTTATTACAGAAAGACACAAAAGTCAGTAATAAGCATCTTGATGATAAAAAATAGAAGGAAGAAAGAGGTCCATGATAAACTGATATAAAAGTGAAGGGAACAAGCAAAGAATTCCAGTCACCAAGTATTTCTTTATTTCCTTGTGCCAGATCTCCTGGTTTGCCTCTCCAGTTCTACTCTCTACTGGCCCTTCCCTGCTCTGCATCCCAGGAGGCTGCCTTCCATGGACCGGTCCACTCGGCCCCTTGCCTTTGGTGGGGTTGATCCAGTCAGAGGCATTAGCAGCAGATCAATGGGCAGGAAGAGAGAGATGCTGGAGTATTTCTTTCTTGTCCCCTCCACACCCCTGACCGTCTGCCAGTCCAAGGGTTTGGGCAGTGGTTGCCTTCCCCTAGATTCCTCTAGGCTCCTGGATGTCCTCAGCTTTCTAGAGGGTTCCTGTTTCCCGGACTGTTTGCACTGGGTTCTGGTAATGTCACTCCCCTTTCCCTGCAGGCTTAGAGGCCGTTGTGGCTTCCAGCAAATTCCTGGGTGCCTCACCACCTGGTGTTGGTTCTCTCTACACTGCCCACACCTCTGCAAAGAGAACTTTGTTAAACTCTATCCATTAAATGTCTTGAGTGGACCTCTGATTCTTCCTGGGAGTCTAAATAAAATAGTACCTCTTCTCAAGATCTCCTACTATTATTCAGTGGAAGACACAAGATAATTCCTTTCAAAGAATTTAATTGCAACCAATGATGAACATGTTTACTGATGTGCCTGGCGTGATATGAGGCACTGCGGAGGGGCAACAGAGGCATGAGATCCCTGAGAGACTATGGCGAGCTTGGCATCAGAAGACGTGGGTATGGGTCTCAGCTCTAACACCACTGACAAAGTAATTACCAAGGAAGAATAATTCCTACCCTAATTCTTTCATAGGACTATTGCAGGAAAAAGGAAAATATTGTACATGAGAGCCCTCTGCACATCAGGCATCAGCATCGTTTCAGAGTTTTATAAGGTGGCCGCAGTGCATTGGCTTCTCTTGTTCCCTAGCAGAAAGGAATAGCTAATTCTTGGTTGATAGCACACAGAATATAGGTGAGACAGTAGCCACAGGAAAATGCTCCCATCATGAGCTTCTGTCTGGGAAGGGTCAGCAAGGGGTAAAAAGGACAGGAAGAAGAAATGTGACCTGAATCTCCTGAGACCCCAGCCCTTACACAGGCACTCCTCACCTTGCGTGGACCCACCCCCCTCATTTCTAAAACCAGCTAGTCTCAGCAGGAGCTTTGTTTGTCATCTTTCTTCTAGCATTTGAATGACTTCTCACTTTTCCAGATTGCCCACTATTTCCAGACCTCATGGAAGCCACAAGACATAAAATTACCTGATGTAGACACCACATGGGGTTGCACTTTGTGGACCATAGGAAATCACTTAGGCAGACTGGTTCAGAGACCTCCCTCACACGGCACGCAGCCTGCAGAGGCCGGGCCACCACCATTCCAATGCCCTACACTGTCAGGGAGTTCAAAGTCATCGTCACATCCCCTCCGTCAACAATCAGGAATGGCACAGACAAGTTTAGGTGATGGTCTCTGAACATATTTATTATTGAAGCTTTTTAAATTTGTATGTATTTTTAAACTACTCAGAAAATTTAAAATGCTTTGCTCTAGAGGCTAGTTGGGCATATTAATTTTCCACGGCAATAAACTCAATTGGTTCTATTACACACCTCAATATTTGAGGATCACAAGGATCAATACATGCCAGCAAAGAGTGTGCTAACTTTTGATTTGCCTTTTAATTTTTAATCCATGTGGTTCTTAAGAAAGAAATTTAATATATTGATTGGAAATTTCGTTCAACGAAAAATTAGCCTTCTGTGGGTTGCAGCTTTACATTAATCATCAGTGAATTTATTGAGTCTTTACAAGGACCTACATTTCTGTCCTACGGGTGGTGGCATGTCAAGCAGCCTCCTTCTGCAAAGTGGGAAAAAAGATGCTCATGCATGGGGGGTGAGCGAAGCACTTCTAGAACGGAGTGAACTTTTCTGAAGGCTTTCATTGAGCCTATATACTTAAATAATGAGGAAAATAAATAATAAGGCTGTTTTGAAAAAGAAGAATGACTGCAGAAGACAAGTAAAAGTTTTGGCCCTAACCGTCACTACTGTTGTCTTCTTGCTTGGTACTTCTTTTCCTTCTAAGATTTCTCCAAATCTGGAATGTTTATGCCGTAAGCAAGACCCAATTAAACCTTTAGTAAGTCCTTTGGATACTTGTCCAAATTATTGTCATTTCTTTAAGAGAAATCCATTCATTTATTCGACAAACAAGTATCCATCACCTTTGATGTAATATTTGATGATTCCTGCAAAGCACACATAATAAGTTAGCTGCTCTGTAAACGTTACACACACGATAAAGAGAGTCGTCATGACCATGACAATTTTCCAAGCATTGTGCTGACTGCAAGACACACATTTGTGAAAAAGAAAGGTATGATCCCTGCCGTTGAGTGCCTTCCTTTCTGGTTGGGCGAGACAGAAAATAGACAAAAAATAAGCAAGATGGTAAGAGGGCGATAAGCGCTATGAAAGAAACGAACTGAGTGTTTTGATAGAAAAACTGGAAAATAATTTTTACAGGATTGATTCTTGTGTAAAAGTTTGAATGACTGGGTCTGGAGTTACTTCCTTTTGTTTAAATACCCTGCTTTTAAAAAAGTATCATTCAAAACTGAATCTCTTAATTTAAGACGTTTATTCATAACTTCAGAATATCAGGTAATTACCCCTCTTTTCTTTCACTTGGGCTGCATACGGTTGGGTCTGTGTTTACTGACTTTGCTTGTCAGGAACAGAATGTGAGCTATAGAACTATCTTCTGAGAGGGAGGGACACGACAAGAATCACTCTCCCCTGATGAAGAAATTGAGATGTCAGAAATAACAAATTCTAAATCAAATCTGTCATTCCAATTCCTTCCTAAAATTAGTCATTGGATTCACTTTTTTCCCTTTTTTGTTTTCTGAGTGTAATCCAATAACTAAATGGTTTAAAAGAAATCCTAGTGAACTAAGAGTTCGGTTAAAGGGAAAAGAAAATTAGACTTTGAAGTACAACCCTAAAGACTAATTTTTTTTTTTCCTGTTTCTTTGCAAGCATGATGTTTTTGCGTAATTTAATTGGCTCATTTCTCATTTTTTGTCATCTCTTTCTTGTTTCCTAGCCTAGGGGCAGAGCAGTGTACTTCATACCATTGTTTTAACCTCTATCAAAGGCCTTTGTATGCACACCCCATCATAAGTAAGATCAAAATCCATAATCCTTACCTTCAACTGAGTTAAATGTGATTGCACTTAGCCAAGGATGCCCTCAATTCAGTTGGCATGTAAGGTGAAGAATGCAATTTCCCGGGAGGAAACGGGAACGCTCTGACTCTACAGAATGCTTTTCAAGGAATTTTACAATTGTTCCTGTTCCCTGCCAGGCCTATCTCCCACCACACCTCCCCAAGCCCAGATTCCATCCGTGCGTGTCACCCACCCTTCTCCAAACACCACGTCCTCCCCAGCGGTCCTTTTGTTCCTTTCTCCCCCTCTGCAGTTCCCCTGCTGAAATCCCACTCATCCTGCCAAGGCCAGCTTGCTGTTTCCTCCCTCACCCTCAGACTTAGTCCTTCCCCTTTTCTGCTCCTATAACATCGAACAACCCTTCTCACATTGTGCTTGATTTTATAGATATTTGTGGTCTCTTCTGTTTCACTTTCTAAATTGTAAATTCTTTAAGGGCCAGGAATTTAGAAATTTATAATTACAGCCCCCCACATGTTGCCTCTGGCCTAGGAGGCATTCCATAATAGTTTTCAGTGAATGAATAATCAACCAGTCTGCAGACTACATCCATCGTGTGCTCTTATGTTCAGAAGCCTTGTGGAGTAGAATATGTTTTTTCTCCCCAAAAAAGAATTACTAATAAGATTTTTTGTTTCTGCTCACATTTATAAGAAAATATAAAGCCTGGTAGAGGGGAAGATGCTAATATTGGCTTTTTTTTTTTTTTCCTGCAGCAATTGCATGTCTAGAAAACCATTTTCCTCTAATCATTGCGATGAATACATAATGCCCCCTGGTAAACACCGCTGTCTGACGGGAGCCTTTCCTGGTGCAGTCAGCTCTCCGGCCGGGGTTTCCATTAACCGGCGCACCACGCTGGGAGCTATATTATGCGTGTGCTGTGACATGGGGTCTGAATCTTTTATCGCCATGCGTGAGATGGTTTCCTAATAGTAGTATTTTCCACCTCTCTAATTATCAAACGTGAAGGTAATTACATATGTTCATTAGATTGGTAATTTCTTTTAATTAATCCCAGATTTGAGGAGCAGTCTCTTAGAGGATGCCCAGCCCACATGGACTCATAGTCTCCAAAATGGGAACACTGAAGACATTCAAGTCAGTAAATCAAAAGATGCTGCTCTCCCTCCCAAACGCTTGGGAGAAACTTTAGTGCACACACGCACACTCACACACACGAAATAACTGACTCTTAGAAAGCTTCATCAGTTGAGCTAATCTAAAAACAGAGCAGAGCATTCGGTTTTTATGTGTGTTGGGCTGGTCACCAAACTAGATTAGCTCTACGGTGAAAGGCATGTGTCCTTAGGAACCAGTGTGAGACCCATGTCCCAGTTACAAAAACATCTGCAATAAGCTCCCAGCTTTCAGCCGCCCTTTTCAGACTCCTCGGCTTCTCCCTGTGGCGGTTGACTGGGTTACCTCCGACTTTCGCTATTATACTTTCAGTCGAGCTCCAGATCGTGCCCTCCAGAATGGACCCAGTGACTATTTGGGTTCTTCCCCGACCAGATGTGCTGGCTGTGCCCTCCTCGGAAGGTGCCCATCTCTCAGTTGTGCCACGGCTGCCCTGTGACACAGCAGAACACTGCAGACGTTTTCCTGCAGGCTTGAGACTTCACTGTGTCCAAAAATAACTAGACAGGCCAGGTTTGGGTCTAGGAAACGTTTTAGCTCGTAGACATATTTAATAATGGAAACACTGGTCTGAAATCTCCTACAGAGACCTCTGCCTTGGAAATGGTTTTATTTATACATAGCTGCAAAAATACCATTTCTGAAATAGTTATGTGGGGCCCAGTATTTAATCTTTTTGTGACTTCTGGAAAAGTTCTTTCAACTGGTAAAGTCAAAAGCTCCTCTGTTTTTCCTCAACAGCCACCTCTGTAAGTGTAACCAAGACTAGAAAGCTAGGAAAGCCCCGCCCAGGCGTCTACTTATGATTTGATGCTTCATTGACAAGGATTTTTTTTTTTCAGAAAATCTGGGTGCATTTTGTTCTGTGTTGTACTATTCTATATTTAAACATGCAAAAATGGTAGTGGATATTTTTTATTTCATTTAACGCTTAACAGTGTTGTGCGTATTGTCAACACATGGCTTAAAACAAATGTTATAATTCCAAGAGAGTTTTGAATTCCCTGGAAGATATTGCAAAATGTTTAAATTTCATCAAATCCCAAAAATACTCTTTTTAATCAGCAGAATGTGTACCACTCTATCTTCCACTTTCTAACACAACCTGAATTGACTCAGATCTTAGGTCTGCTGTCACTGCTCTACTGAAGGATGAAAACCTGAAAGGAGGCATCTTCCTGCAGCAAGGGCAGGGGCTCGAGACCACAGCACGGGAAGCGGGACGAGATCTTTGTTTCTCAGACCTCTGTTACATTCCAGGCTGGCGCTGGAAATACAGCAGCGAACAAGACAGGCCTTTTACAACCGCAGAGGAGAAAAGTCCTTGGACTTTAATGTTGTGGTGTTGAGGTGCTGGCTTTGCTACTCTTGGTACAAACTTTAAATTACTTAATTTTGCAAAGCCTTTATTTTCTCATCTGTAAAATGGGGCAATTCACCCTTGCTTTCCAACCACCAGGATTGCTGGCAGAATCAAGAAAGGTATCTTATATGTAAAAGTACTTTGTGCGTATGAAGGATCAGAGAAACATGAAATATTACTCTTAAAAAGAGAAATGAAGCAAGTTATTTTAAAATTAAACCTACTATGATTTTCTTTAGATGATGGACTATGTTATCTTTTACTTTCCTAATCGCTATGGAGAGACTATCACAGCAAAGGAGGGCTTTTCTGTCCTCCAACCTTTCGACAGTCAGGCAGAGGAAACTGATCTGAATCCAGAAAGTTTTGGTCAAAAGCGTTATAAAAAGTCAAAACTACTGAGCACATGTCCTATCAGCTCTTTAACACGCAGGGCACACGCATGGGCCCTGTGACAGTAATTCGTACCTCCCACTGTGGGATGTCTGCGTCAGCCGACTGCGCCGTGTATAAAGGTCCAGTACTTTATCTCTTGCTCATGTGAAGATCAAAACAGGGGCCCCTGAAAGCTAGGGGCTGTTCTCCAGCAGCATTTGAAGCATCAGGCTCCTTCCATCTCTGGCTCCGCCATCTTCAGCGCTGAGTTCCCAAGGTCAGTGTGTGTGTCTGTACTGAGCCGGCAGGAAGGGGAGAAGAGCCTGAGAAAACTCACTGGCTCCTTGACCACTTCAGCCAGCAAGTGACATATCTCACTCTGCTTACGCTCTACTGGCAAGAACTTGTTATGTGGTCCCACCAAGTAAGAAAAGGAGCTAGAAACTCTAGTCCCTGGTGCACAGCCACGCCTTGATGATCGGGAAGGCGAGCGTTAATTTTGGTTGACAATTGTTTGCAGTCTCTACCACAGCATCACTTAAACCACGAGCCTAAGCAAGGGCAGAACTGGAGGGCGCCCTGGAAGTCATCTGTCTCAGCACTTCTCAAACTCTTCTGACTGTGGCCTAGAGAATGAAATAAATTGTACATCATCCCACAGTACACCACCCCTGTGTGTTTCTGAAACAAAAGTCACATAAGGTATTTTTTTCCTTTTATGCAAGATGCACAGATACTTTCTACTCTTTAATTCCATTCTATTTAACTTGTTATTTTTTTTATCACTAGTTTTGGTGCATAAGTTGATTTCTCAGCCTGCTTTTGGGTTGTAACCCACTGGATCTAGCTCATCTCTTTAGAAATGACACATATGAGGCTCCACGTGGTTAAGCGATATTCCTGAGGTCACAGAGAGTCAGCAGCAGCTTTGGGCTCACACCTGTGAGCACAAGCCATTAGGCCAGGAATTATTTTTTAAAATAATATCCATCTCTGGTTTAAATTTTAGATACAGTTATCTTTGCTGGCGATTTTTTAATATATTTGATATAGGCGAGTGCTTGCCTACAAATTAGTATTGAATGATATATTATTCTCTAAATCTATATATTTTTGAAATTTTAAGATGACCACTTATAGAAATATCAACTGAAGTTTATAAATATTTAGGTTGTTTGGATCTTGAGTAAGTTGAAAAATAAGGATTCAATTTTGTTTTACCTTTTATGCATCTGTCTTGATACTGAACTCAATTTTCTCTTAAAAATATTTAAATTCTAAAAACTTCTTCCCTCAGAATTTCTAAACTTTCTTTTAAATCTCCAGTCCCTTCCCCTCAAAAAAACCTCTTCTAAACACACAGGTGTGCAAAACTTTAAAATGATATATGTGCTTCTTTCTTTTCTCACAATGTTACTTTCAAATTATAGAGTACCCTGAAAAGTCGAGGTAAAAGTCACATCGGGAGACAGAATAGCACCATCCTCCTCAGAAACACAGCCGTGTTGGTCTTGAAGGAAGAATGATCATTAAGAAGCAAAGACATTTCTGAAATGAATACACCCTCTTTAAACTCAGTTGTGTTTTTATTTTTCTTACATTCTATGCACGGCTTATGTTGTTCATATGATCTCTTGCCAACTCTTTTGATTAACAAGATTGTGTGAAAAAATGCTTTTTTGAGCACACATCACGCATTTTCCTAAAAGAATTGTACTGCACAGGGTAATTAATGTTATAAATAGTGAGTGTTTATTTGTACGAGGAAGCTGCTGGGTGCGAGTTCCAGCTGGCTAGGTGAGTGTTTACTCAACTGAGAAATCCACACTGCAGGCACAATGGGGTCATTGTGCTACATGGGTGGGATGGGAGAGGGGCTGGGGAAGCTATTCTCGGAGGAAAGATTCCCATCGTTTTCCCCAGGTTACCAGGAACTGGCTTATTATCCCAGATCTGACTTCATTTCCCGGTGGCATTAGTGTGGTAGCAAGCAGTGCAAGATTAGAATGGAGCTGAGAGCAAGAGCTTGGGGCTGAAACAGACCTGGTCCAAGTCCTGACTCCTCCCCTTCCTGCCCAGGTGACTTTCGACAATTTGCATAACCTCTTCAAATCCTCAATTAATTCTGTAAAACAGGAGTACCTACTTTACAGGATTTTATGAGGATTAAACCAGACAGTGCATGTAAAGTACCTATAAAATGTCTGGTATATGGAAAATGTACAATAAATGCTAATATTAAATTAAATTTTACGACCCAAATAGAAACTTCACAAGTAACTATGAGGCTTATTTGTGTGTATATGTGTGTGTGTGAGGAAGATTGGCCCTGAGCTAAAACCTGTTGCCAATCCTCCTCTTTTTGCTTGAGGAAGATTGTCACTGAGCTAACATCTGTGCCAGTCTTTCTCTATTTTGTATGTGGGTTGCCACCATAGCGTGGCTTGATGCACAGTGTTCGGTCTGCACCTGAGATCTGAACCTGCAAACCCTGGGCCACCTAAGCTGAGCACATGGACTTAACCACTATGCCACCAGGCTGGACACGAAACATTATTTTTTTTTTAATCACTCAGGAGCAAATCCCTTTGTGTTGGAGAAGCATTATTTTTAGAAAGCTCCATATTTGTTTTAAAAGGCCTCTACGGGCTGAATTTGGTCCTCTCTAAAACCTAATGGAAAGGCCCTTTACTGGCATCATGTGGGAAAACAATACAGCAGATTAATATAAATTTAGAGAGAATAAGATGCATCATCAGCCTGAAGTAGCAAGGTGGACATCACATTCCAGAGTGTCATTCACTTGAATGAGCCTCCCTGTTGTTCTCCATCGATCATTCACCTGCCCAGAATCCTTGACAGATTTCAGCACCGCACACATCAACAGGGTCACAATTCCTGGTTTGGTGATTTAATGCAGTTAAAAGCAAATTTCTTTACATCATTAGAGTCCAGAGAACCAAACAACACTGGTAGGTTTCATGTCATCTGGTCCACCTCTCAGGTCGTCTTTAAAGGTGGAGAACTGAGACAATTATCTAGATAATCTACAAGGCATTCTTGGTCTCAGGAAGCAAATCGGGGCTTCTCTGGACAGGATTTCCAAACTATTGCTAGGCTAATGAAATCCAGGTTCTTATCTTGACTCTTATGCCACTTAAATCTTAAAGACTTAGGAACTTGTGAACTTCAAAAATTATTTTCTATTTAAATGCATTACTTACTTTGAGAGAAGATTTCATCTATTACACACCTGTATTAAAACGTGATCTTTTCTGCCTTTTGGGGAGCTTTCTCCTTTACTCCAGGGACAAAATAATAGCAATTCTCCATTTGTTGGTAACTTTCAATTCCTGCCTCATATAACATTAGATTGTCCCCATGAAAATACTTTATTTCAAAGGCAATTTCACAGGCGATGCCAGCTGAACTCTTTGGCAATCGCTGCGCTACAGCTTTCCTGGTTCTGTTCCCTGCAGCGTCCCCAGCACCCAGAACTGTGCCTGGCACATACTTGGCACACAGTAAATATTACTTGAATATAATAATAAGTCCATTAAATCAATTATATAGAGACATATAATTGTATTAAGAACCATAGTTTTAAAATAAAATTTCCTACAAGATCATATGGAATAAAAATAGAAATGTTGATTATTGCTCATTAAAATGAGACTTATAGAATATCTTATTGATTGTCATGCATTTTTCAAAAGTCAATAGTATATAACTGAACAGAATAATCAGCCATATTCCTTTACACAAATAAATGTTTGATTCTTAAAGTTCAAAGTGAAAGCCATGAGGCCCTATAAACTCTTTTGATCAACTGAAACTATTCCTTTGCTCCAGGAACTGCTCCAACGAACAGAATTTTCTTGTTTGCAATTTTCAGCTGGCAGATGAGAAACGCATGAAGCTTTATCCAAATGGAAAACTCAGTCATTCTTGGTAAAGTAGAGGAAAAAAACCTGTCGGCTCTAAGAATTCGTCACTGGGAAGAATATTAAGGTGGTGCAACTTATTTCTTTGAACAGAAACAGGCGCAGACTGAGTAACTTCTAATTTTCACATTTAACTGGACTCTCATTACAATTACCCTTTCTCATCGTTCTCCAGTTCTCCTGCAGCACACAGCTACACACACACACAAACACACACACACACTGACACAGGGGCAGTTTCTAGGAATTTTTTGGTGGGATTGGAAGTATAATAGAGGGGGTAAAGATTCTCTCCCACCTACATCTTGAGCCAATCCTACTCACCTAGGGTTCATGGAGGAGAGGTGACGCCAAGGGGACTCTTGTGACACTCCTCCTGGGTCCATCTACTCCTCACCCCCTCCTTCAAGTTGCATGGGAAAGTGCACAGTGCTGATGACTGCAGAGGCCCTCCTGGGAGGAAAAGCTGTGTTTACACAATTATTACTGAGCTGGATTCCAAACTCTTTATTGTTTTAGTTGTCTGTTTTAAATCACAGACAGAAGGATTAGGAAGTACTTTGGAAACCAACTGAAAAAGAGAAGTGGTGTGGACTAATGCAGTGGTTCCCAGACTTTTGGGTTTCATGGCCCAGTAGTATGTTGAAAATAAGTTGGGGAACCAAGAGACAGTTGTCAACTTTTATTCTGCCAAGTAAGACATTAGAACAACAATACCAAGTCTTATTATGCGTGATCACTGGATCTTCATAAAAGGAACAACACTTTCATCCCCAAAAAGCAGGAAGAACATCATCTTGGACTAAAAGACTATTCTTCCCAAGAAAGGATGGTTGGTAATCTTAACAAAGAGAGAGAGGGAGAGAAGGCACTGTCAGGGGCTCCCATGGTTGTTCCAGGTCTCCTCAGATGCCTCTCATGAGTTCTCAGTGCCCATCCACCCCCAGCTTCTGTGCTTTGCTTCTGATAGCTTCCATCAGAGGACTGCCCTTAGACTTCTAGAGGCGGTTTGGGTTCGCGTACAGAAAACCGGACAGGCCTGGGAGTGCCTGACTGGTGCTTGAGATGGAAGCCCAGCTCCTTCCTTAGAGGCGGATAACCTCTGAGGGGCAATTAATGCACGATCAGGCGGAAACAGGGATTGCCCCTGAGGTCACGCCCCTCCTTGGCTTCCCTCCGGTCCTGTCCTGCTTCCCCACTTCCTTATTGCCTTCTCAGGGGAGCCACGCCTTAATATCACACTTGCACATAAGTCCTCGTCTCAGGGTAGCTTCTGGGGAACCTGACCGAAGACACCTGGGTAAACACTTCTTTCCAGATCGATGTGCTCATGGCCTTCGAGGGAATGTCCAGAGACTATGCTTGGAGGAGAGGGCCCAGGCTCCAGTCCAAGCTTTACCACCAACCAGATGTTTGCTCTTAGCCAAGACCCAGGACCATCGGCTTTTCCTGTTCCACCCCTGCTCCGTGGCGGCTGCGTGGGAGGACGTGGAATGAGAGTGAAGTTGGGGCAATTCCACAAACACAGGTAAGAAAAAACGTAGCTTCCTCATCTCCTCCAGCTGATCCCATCTTTCTTACAAGCCTCTGTCCCACTGTATAACGAAGACAACATGAGACTCCAGCCTAGTCAACAGAGTCCCGTCCAATTCAAATAGACTCTAGATAAATCACTCTTTATCTATCAGGCAAATGCTGTTCTTTCAGATGTCCTACTCCTCTCTGAGGTGGCCTCTGGGGGAACAGAAGGAAGGCGCATTACCTCTGAGTGGCAGGAGAAAGGGGACCTCAGAGCTGTGTGTCAAGGACCCAGACCCATCTGCCTGAGCCCTGGTCTCTTTGCCCTTGTCCCCCTGGCTGCTGGGCACCCTGCTGCTGCATCTAGGGCTCGGGAACGGGCAGTGGTTCCCTTGGTTCAACTAGGGGATAACCCACTCCTCTGCTGTCTAGACACCACAAGAATCTCCCTGGTATTAGGACCCGCTGGAGTTTGGCCATGACTTCCATTTTATGCCCATCCTGGATGGTGCTCTGTCCCGCTTGTCATACGTCACTAGGCCTCTGCTGTGGTGACTTCCCCTGGCAGGCTCCCCAGCCACACTCTCCACCCCCATATGCTCCTACAGACCATGTGGGACATTCAGGTCTCTGCAAGGCCACACAAAAGCAGAGCAGGGCCAGCATAACCTTTGCCTCTGCCCAGCCACACTGTGTCTTCACTTCATGGTGAGTACAGGGTACATGCTGTAAGGGAGACTCCTCCTGGAGTCCCAACAGGAGCGAGGGAAACATCCCCTTCTTTGGCTTTCCCCTAAACTTATCCAAATGCCTCACTCTCTGGGATTTCTCTCTGAAGAGGAAAGATCAGGACTCTGAGTTAGTGCTTTTCTTACTTCCGTCTTTCTCTTCCCTACAATCCATGAGGATCAGAGGGATGAGCTATTGTTTTCCTTCTTCCCGTTTAGCCAGGTTTATCCCTATGTTACATCAGGGGCCACCATGTACATTGCACAGGATGTGGCCTGCACAAGAAGGCCCAAATGAGACAATGAGTAGGATTTAAAATCCAATCTGCCCTCTGCTCACCCAGCCAGGAGCCCTGGCCCTCGGCTGTGTCTGCTTAGAGCAGTAAGGTCCTTTTTCTAGTTTGAATGAAAGCACTGTAAGGGCTAGCAGCAGTTCTGGCCACATCTATTCTCCTCTGAGGGCATCACCCTCCCCTTCCCTGGAGACACGATAGCTGTCGGAGGACACGACTTACAGGAGAGAAGGATGACATACACATTGCTTAGTATTTTCAAAATATGATCTGCATTCCAGATGCTGAAGCACTTTGAGACCAATGGGAATTGGGTGGTCAGTTAACCGACAAGTGGCAGTTGTGTTTTGCCGTGAATCAGTACTGTGCAAAGACTGGTGACACAGAGGGATGTATGACGTGACCCTTAAAGAAGGAAAGCTGAAGTGGGCTTCAGGGACAATGCAAGAGGCACCAGCTGTGTGGAGTGGGCTTCATCCTGTGGGGCTTCAGGGTGACGCAGGCCCCTGAGGTCAGGAGATCCCAGCAAAGGCTGATATGAGTGACTAGAATACAGGTGGGGGCCTGCTGAGCTCTTAAACATGGTACGATCTGAGTTCTCTTTTCAGAAATCTTTATTTATCCATCTTGGGCTTTTCTCTTTTTTTTTCTTTTAAGTTAATCCCTTAAAAAAGGTCGGGGGAGGGGGTGGCCTGGTGACATAGCGGTTAAGTTCATTAGCTCTGCTTCAGTGGCCCAGAGTTCACAGGTTGGGATCCCAGGTGTGGACCTATGCACCGCTCATCAAGCCATGCTGTGGTGGTGTCCCATATGCAAAATAGAGGACTATTGGCACAGACGTTAGCTCAGGGACAATCTTCCACAAGCAAAAAGAGGAAGATTGGCAACAGATGTTAGCTCAGGGCCAATCTTCCTCACCAAAAAACACCAAAAAATGAAGACAAACTAAGCTCCATGGGGTGGCTGCTCTTCACATACGTCCCTAGAACAGGAAGATTCCTGGGCTTCCCTCATGAGGCAAGCAGACACTTCCACAGATTTCAACTTGATTTATATTTTCTGCTCAGAAGAAAACTCAAACACGATTATTAAAGTAAAACTTTAAGTGGAAAATACAAGGACGAGTAACTATGGGTTGAGTCCCATCTCCTCAACATGACACAGACCTGCCATTTAGTTTGTCCCCCAACCACCATCTCACAAGACATGGGGGTGTCTGCAGAAACTTCAGTCGGCCAATGTCCATCACATGGACGTCCTTAGCTGTCATGGCCACTCTCTTTATTTCACCAGATACATCCTCAGACTGTCAAGGCCCAGGCATTTGAGCGACTCCCTTTTATACCCATTTGTTGCCAAGGGTAATTTGTGTCCATCAGAGCAATCGGTCCACTGAGAGGCGAGTTTACAATCATCATAACGGTCCTCCCAAATCTCACAGATCAAGTAAGGGTCCACTCCCATATTTGAAGAGGCTGCAAATTTAGGAGATTCACAGAAACCAATGAATGACTTATTTTAGTGAACTAAGGTCCATGTCCACTTTACTTCTATAAATAAACCTATTTATAAGCCTGTGTAATATCTATAAATATTACAGATTGTTTCCAATGAGGCAAGAGAGAGACAGAAGGAAAGAGAGAGAGAA
Source organism: Equus quagga (assembly GCF_021613505.1). Taxonomy (NCBI): domain Eukaryota; kingdom Metazoa; phylum Chordata; class Mammalia; order Perissodactyla; family Equidae; genus Equus; species Equus quagga. Next base: position 305,366 of record NW_025798627.1, on the reverse strand, counting down.
GAGAGAATAAAAGATGTTTTGCTGATAAAAATAATGAAAAGGTATATTTATGGCCTTTCTTGGTGTTTTGGGGTGTTTTTTCTTTATCCAGTATTTATCAGAATAGATGCACTATGGAAAAATAATGCACTACATAAATTCTAGTTATATTAGCATAAAAATGAAAAGTAATCACAGGAAATGATTACAGTATAAGTAGACTTGTAAATTCAGTATTTTTCTTTGTAAAAGATGCAGTGCATCATTTCTAGTGAAAAAGAAAACATGTTTATTTCATATCTGAAAATGAACTTTTCTTTTTAGTATGAAAAGGGAAAAAATATCCAGGATCCTTAATGTGAGTTAATAAAATTACAATTAGTCTGAACAACTCTCTCTACTTCTCTGAAGCACTCAGCAACATTTAACAGAAATGCCAAGTCTGACGGGCTATGAAGTGAGAATAGTGATATTCCTACTCTCCCCTGCCCAGCCCCCAGGGTTGTTCTGGAAGATAAATGAGCCCGTAGTAAAGGTGTCCAACTGGGCACCAGCACAGGGGCTTCTCTTTCTACTCTATCACGGCCCTCTGGTTGTCAGCGCCCCATATCACCTCATGCAGGATGTATGTAGGACGAGGGGTACAAGCGTCTTGAGCCATTGAAAAGGATGGGCACACACACAGGAGAGTTTGAGTGGAGCTGGCAAAGTCTCAGAGACGTGCCAGCTTTCTTCCAATGGGCAGTCCAGGGCCACTGTGCAGGCAACTGCAGATGAAAGAAACGTACCCCAGGGTCTTGAAGCAACAGTTGACACGGCTTCCCCCCCCCCAGCTGACATGCGGAGCTAACTCTAAACGTGACAATGAGAGAACATGAAAGATCAGGATTTTAAGATTTCATCTTGAAAAAGACTTACATTTTTGTCCTCTGAATTTCTTCCTCTCACCTACTTTAGGAACAGCCTTCTTTCTTTGCCAGCCCAGTTTCTAGGTTCCGTGAGGCAGAATCAGGTAAATGCATAGGAGAAAAACAGGACCAGAAACTTGAGAGGACCACGGCCCTGGGGGCTGAGACTGGGAGGAGAGAGTTGGTGAGAAACTGAGGAGTAAGAGTTAAAAGAATGAGAAGCTCCTGATCACCAGGTGTTTGAGAAAAGCGAAGAGGAAGAGAAATCCTCAGAAAGGTCTCTAAGGGTTGCAAACTGGACTATAGGGTGAAACCATGCAAGAACCGGAAGACAACAGCTCTTTCAGAAACACCAGTAAGGATGGGAATGGCTCTTTAACTGCTCTGCAATGCTAGACCGTGTTTCCCTGGACGATAGACTAAGTAACCACGCAAAACTGTGTTCATTCAGGCACTCCAGCCATTTTACCTTTTGATGGCATATTGTCTGAACACATCACTGACGAAAGTCAAACGATAAATCTAGTGAGATTTTAGTAATGAGACCTACCTCATGTGTCCCAAAAATTCTTGAAACAACTAGAAACTCTTTCAGATCCCCATGATGATGTGGTAAGCAAAAGATTCTGTTTTCCACATGAAAGTGAGTGTTGCTCAGGATGCAATACAGCCTAGCAGAAATTAATATGTGAGTCACGAGCCTTAGAATCCATTTCCAGTCACACCACAGACTTTTTTTATTTTGGCTAAGTTACCCTCTTTGACTCTTTAGAACTCTCTCAAAGACGTAGTAAGAGAATAAATCAGATTACTGTTTGTGTCATATGGAACATTTCAACAAAATGAACAATATAATCACAAGGCTGGTATATTAGTCAGGGTTCCGGGCACCCCGTGGCCCAGTCAAGCTGATACATAAAATTAACCATCACAGTCGGGTTTATAAAATTATAAATAAAACCATATTTTCATTCGATAGAATGTAGTGTGAGATGTGTCTCTGAGAATCAGCCAGGAATTCATCCTTTTGGTCAGGGGCATGCCAGACGTTGAGGAATTCCCCTCACAGATGCTTTCCGACTTGGAGCATCGTTCCCGAAGGGCCAGGCTTCCTGTGGGTTAAAGTGCAGGGACGGCAATGCAGACGCAGCAGCAGGCTGAGAGCCGGAGTAACAGGGGGCCTGGTGACGCCCTCTGGGCATTCCGAGGGATGCCTCACAGAGCACGTCCAGGGAAAACTCTCCAGACCTCACACCTCCACCCCAGAGCTGTGAGAGCTGGACAACCCCCAGGGCCTACAGCTGAGGGAACAACAAGTTGCTCAAAGAGGAAACGAAGGAGACTCTTGGCTGGCTGTTGAGCTCACAGGCCAGCCCGGAGAGCTTTGTCTCTCAGAGTTCATTTTGTTTTGCAACCAGACCTACATTTCAGTTTAAAACTGTATCCAGGCCGCATCGTCCCTGTCCTGTGTCAGGGTGCAAGGCATGATCAGGCAGTGGGGCACCTGCATCCAGATGAGGAGTCCTGAGTGCACACCATTCTGGAGTAACAGCTTCTCTACACTGATGACTTACAGGTCACACATTACCTCTCACCAGCCAAAACTGTGCTCTTCTCCAGGGCATGTCCACGGGACAGTAAGTAAATATGGAAGGGAAGAATGAACTGCTTTACTTGGAAATGCGCATTAATTTCTTTTCGTGGGAATCGACCTGACGAACAGGTAGCTCTGCCCTGATTCCTCAATAGGTAGTGTTCTTAGGTGATTAATTCTCAACAAACAAGACTCTGGCATTCTAACTTGTGGCCCATTCCTCAAGCTGGAACTAACTTCTTTTTTTTTTTTAGCATTTATCTGTACATCTCTCCCGTAGTAGAATTACTTAGGAGCACCCTTCAGCTTTCCTCCTGCGTTGTGAGCTCATTGGTCTTTGTGGGAATCCCTCTACACCTCGCACAGCACCTAGCGTGGTACTCTGCTTCGTGAGTTCTCTATACATATAAACAGCATCACGAGAATGCGCATTTGCCATGCAAAAGCCAGTTAGTACTTACTGAGCAGCCACTAAGGCACCAGCACTGTGCTGTCCACAAAAGAACATCATCTCCACCGGGAGGGGTTTAGAACCGCACTAGCGAGATAAGAGTTACTCATCCCCAGAGCGCTGGACATTTGCACAGAAGCTCTTAGTGAGCTTCCTCCTGCTTCGTTTGGTGCCTTCTCTGAAAATTGGTCAAAATAAGAGACACAGTATTATATAATACACGATTTCTATAACTATTACTTCAGGGTATTGAGAAATACCAACTTATGTGTAGCCAAGTAAGATAGTAAATACAACTTAACTAGCAAGATATTGGTAAAAACCGTATCTACTAAGAAGGAGGGTCTTCCGCTGATTTTAAAGTTCATTTGTAAGAAGAACAAGCAAGAATAGCAGAAGAAAAATCTTTCAAAAAGGATCAATTGTGAGGGAGCTCTAGTCTCACCAGTTATTAAAATGTATTATCAAGCCTCTATATTTAAAACTGTGTGGTATTGGCATATGAAAAGGGGGGAAAACCAATGGAAAGGGATAGAAAATGCAGAAAAAGACTCAGTTGCACATGAGAATATAATGTATGATGAGCTTGACATTTCAGATCAGGGGGAAAATGTATATTTTATTAAATAGTAAAAGATAATTGGAGAATTGCAACGAATAACATAAAACTGGATCCATTCCTTACACCACACACTAGGATAAATTTCAAATGGATGGGATACTTAAATATGAAAAAGTAAAACCATATAATAATTAGAAGAAAATGGCATGAGTGAACTTGTAATCTGGGAATGGGAAAAACTTTCCTAACTAGAACTCAAACATCCAGAAGGAGTAAAGGAAAAGAATGATGTATTTGACTAGATATAACTAGAAATAGTTTGCATGGAAAACATATACTATAAGCAAAGTATAAAGATAAATGACAAAGTTGGAAAAAAAATTTGATACCACAGGTAAAGATACAGATAAAGTGTTCACCTCCCTGCTATATTTGGTCATGCAAAGGAATCGTTGTCAACTTTTTTAGACGTTAGCCTGCTCTTGTAGTTGTTTTGAGAAATATTTGGCTTAATAAATAGTTATCTATTATATTGTTTTAAATAAACATCATCACCTCCATCTTTATGGCTGACTAGATGCTCTGAGGGATTCTCCTACTGCAAAACAGGGAAATCCTATTGAAGACACACTCTGAGACATGACTGGTTTCACAAGAGATGGGGGATGTGTTCAGAGGTTCTTACCTCCCCCTCCCCCGAGTGACTTGAGACCAGAAGTAGCAGGAGCTGGGGCAGCTGGAAGGGACAGGGTCACCTGAGGCTGGCTGGGCAATAGCATGGCCCACTGTGGCAAGAGTAAAAGGAACTTGGGACTCCCTGTGCTGGTCGAGACCCTCAGGGAAGCTGAAGTGTCCCAGTATAGAGCCCCTGGCCACCAGTAGAAGCAAGTGACATCAAGAGTAACACAGCCATGCCCCTTCGTTTATGTATTGCCCATGGCTGCTTTTTGCTACAAGAGCACAGTCGAGTCATTGCAGCAGAGACCATAAAGCCCACAAAGCCTAAAATATTTCTCATCTGGCCCTTTACTGAGAAAGTCAGCCAGCCCCGCTTTAGGTCCTTAGAGATGACAGCAGTCTCCACTCTCGCCCCCTCCTCCCCCGGGAATGTGTCCTGCTCTTGACTTGCTGTCTTGGCAGAAGAGCAGTTCAGAGGTCCCACTTCCCCTCCCCCACAGGCAAAAGATCCAGGATGGGGATTATTCCAATTGCCATATGCAGGAATTCTAAGTGAACATTCAAAGACCAAAGAAGCAGCCATGGACCAGGTGAGTCCATGAACCCAGGGACCCACTGTAAGTTGACTTTGGCCAGGACTTGATTTACTACCTTGGCCTAGTGTGCTCCACACCAATAGCCCATGTTGACACTTTCTATCCAATAGTCCTGGAAACATTTGGGGAATGCCCTTTCCCAAGTTACCTAAGTAAATGGCCATAGGTCCCTGTGGGAATCATTGCCATGAGTGATCTCACATCGATAAGTTCTCCCCTGTCTAATCTTACATTCCTATCCCCTTGATCAAACCCTCTCAGAACCCATCCCATGAAAATGCCCTTTCTCGAGCTGGTACATGGTACACTCCCTTTCTTCCCTGTCAGCCCCTAACATCTCCCAGCTGGTTAGCACTGCGACTTAACCCTAATTACAGGCTGAGTGATCAGAAGGGGATTGGGGCAGATCCTGAGGGGCACGTGTTGTCATGTGGTGGAGAGACAGCTAAATTGTCCCTAGGAAGGGGAGTATGCTACTTCTTAACAGGGAGCGGTGGGACACTTCTAAAAGCTCAGAGGTCAGGAGTGTGGGCACTTAAATTTTGACGGAAGAGTCACCCAGATGTCTGCATCCCAAAAGTGGGGCCCCATTTTTCCCCAAATGGGAGCTGACCTTGACATAGCAGACCTGTCTCGGTTGAATCCAACCTTCTTTGGGGCTTGGTCACTCGGCTATGTCCTGAGCCTGGGCCTGGTCTTCAGCTCTCTCTGCCCGTCTTTTGCGGGGGACGAGAGCCCTTTGTAAGCTACCAGGGAAGCTCTTGCTTTTCATGCCTAGCTTTTCAATTGCTCGTTCATCACTTCCAGCTCTTCATCATCTTTTTCTAGAGCATCAACAGTGCTTAGCAATAGCCATCCAATCTCACTACCCTTGGAGTTACTATTTCCCCACATGCTTCTCAACTGCCTCATATGTCACACCAGCTACACCACCATATACCAGTTCACCTCTGGTAAGAATGGCAACCACTGGATTGCCACCTTGGGCCAGGTGCTATATCTACTCCTCCTACCACAGTGGTGGTGGCCTCACTGCCAACAGGGAGGTACGTGATCCACCACCAAAACTTCGTCTTATCACCCGTTTTCTCTGACCACTCCTTGTACCAGAACTGTCTCAGACTGGGTTACCTCTGCGGGAGAAATGCGGGCTACACAGGGGAAGAGCAAATAGATTTACGGAAATTACAGCTAATGTTCCAGTTCTTGGGTTGGGTAGCAGATTCTCTTGTTTTTGTATTATCTGGTAATTCAATATATTCACGTAAAGTCTTTTGGGTATATCTAACAATGTTCTTTAAAGACAAGAAGGCAAAAAATAAATTGTTTATTCTGCATAACATCTTATGCTACCATAATTATAAAATTATGAAAATGCATTACTGCATTTAAAATTTTTCTTTTAGGCTTCTAAATACTTTAAACCAGTATAAGTGTTATTTTGTTGTTGTTGAAAGTGTGTATGGTCTGTTGAAATTAACTAAGAATAATGGTAGTTCATTATCTTAGTGGTAGTTCATTATCTTTGTCAATTTTTATTGTAATCTTAGCAAGTGATTTTGAATAAAAAAGTGGTTCAAGTAAATTTTAATAATATAATCTGCTTTAGCTTTTAACTAATTAATGTTTTAAGTCTCCATTTTGAGGTGCAGATAGAGATTGATATATTTCTGTAAGAAGTCATGATCTTAACAGGGTTCCGAGATAACTCTCAACGTAATAAAGGATAGTTTCTTAGGTCAAGTCTAATAATTGTTTGTGCTGATCTTACTTCATTAAGTTTCATCTTTCCATAAACTTTGTTGCAATATTAGTGTAATGATTCTCAATTCTTTGCATGATGGAATCCTTGAATACTGACAAGCTTTTGCATAGGCCAGAGTCATCAACAAAAGTCTTGGATGGCTATATTTAGTTTTTTTAAGCAAGGGAGTCAATGACCACATCCATGTTTTGTAAAAGTATAGCTTACTGTCCTATGGATAATGAATCAGAGAGAAGAGTGCGGGGAAGGAAGGAGAGAAGGAGGAAGAATGGAACTGAGAACCTTTTGGATCGATGTTGGGGAAAGCCTTGGTGATCAATTTGATGTAGAGATAAAGGACAAGGACTAGTGAAAGGTGACTCAAGTTTCTAGTCAGAGGGACTGGGTGGACATGGTATCATCAGCACAGGTTGGTAATCAACGAGAATTGATGGGTTTAGCAAGGATAAGATTAACTCAAGTTTTAGCCATGTTGATTGCAAACGGTCTCGGGCATAGAAGGAGAGCCATCAGGGATGATCGGCCAGGGACATTTGCCAAAGGAATACTTTGTACGATGTATTTCATCTCTGAAAACTTCTTCTCCACCATTACCTCAGCTATGCCTTTCCTATGTCCCTAGAGGAAACCAGACAGATCTCCTGGGCCTGTGGGAAGGAAGAAAAGAAGCTATACAGACAGCCCGAGCTTGAAGCAGCCCTGGGCCAACCCCAGTACTTTGTGCAGGCCTGTGGAGTCTAACATGGAACTGAATTTTTCTCCATATAAGTTTAGATTTTATTCTTTTAAAAATGACGGTACAAAATGTTTTCAAAACTATGAAAAGTCCAATTCTCTGTAAGTTTGTAACATACAGCTCATGCTAAAAATGAATGATTATACACTGACAACCATACAACCCATAACTCCCAGTTGAGCCAACACAGAAATAATCAATATATAACAGGCTTATGAAACATCAACACACAGGATGAGCCAGGCAGTCCTTTCACAAATGGGATGGGAAAAGCACTAGCAACAGGGCCACGCTGGGCCATTGTTTTGAGTTGAGCTTAGCTGAACTTTAAATAGATTTGCATAGGGAGAAGTATAAAACTTCCTCAAATAGAATACCACTTAACTCACCACAAGCCATGGCGGGGGCTCTGGAGACACTTTTTATATTCTAGTAACTATAAAAGAAAGGTTTAACACCAAGCTATTTCTCTTAAATTTTCATATTGTAGTGGACTTTATAAATGTGTCTTTGGGCTTAACAGAAATGCCACTGAATGGTGTGCCCCCTCCAGGCTATTCTCACCCCTGGCATCGGTGTTATGGTGTCTACTCTCAGGGTGACTGTTGTTTCCCCTTGCTACCTATCCCTGCAATTTTGCTATGATGCCACAAGATGGTGACAAAAAACACATTGCCATCAAACTGTAGCAGCTGCGCCCCAGGGATGCAAGATAGACAGATTAATTGTCAATGGACACATCTTTTCCTCCAATGATTTTAGCTTTTGTAGTCACAACAGTGCAAATACATTGTCGTGGGCAAGGCTTCAGTAGATGAATTTGTCTTCTGGACCATTGACTTTCCCATCCAGCCCCTTACCACTCTAGTCCCTCCTGGGTACTCCTGGTCCACTGGCTATTGAAGGCTCTGCTCCTTCAATAGCATCCACAAAGCCGTCCATTTATTAGGTGCCAGGTTTCTCAAACATTACTTCGATTATTCCTCATGTGAAACCTGCAAGGTAGGTATTGTTATAGTCTTTCACTGAGGGTAGTAACTCCAGAGGAAACTGAGAAGCCAAGAGACTAAATAGCTTGCCCAGGGTAGCCCAACTGACTGGAAATTGTATTAAACATTGGAAATCTTTTTATTGAGGTATAATTGACATATAACATTATACTGCTTTCAGGTGTACAACACAATGATCTGATATTTGTATATATTGTAAAATGATCACCACAGTAAGTCTAGTTAACATCCATCACCACACATAGTTAAAAAAATTTTTGTGTGTGTGAGGAAGATTTGCCCTGAGCTAATATCCATTGCCAATCCTCCTCTTTTTTCACTTGAGGAAGATTAGCACTGAGCTAACGTCTGTGCCAACCTTCCTCTACTTTGTATGTGGGATGCCTCCACAGCATGGCTGACGAGTGGAGTAGGTCCGCACCTGGGGTCTGAACCCATGAACCCAGGTCACTAAAGCAGAGTGTGCAGAACTTTAACCACTTGGCCATGAAGCCGGCCCCCTATTTTTCTTTCTTTTGCTGAGAACTTCTAAGATGTACTATCTTGGCAACTTTCAAATATGCACTACAATATTATTAACTAAAGTCCCCATGCTGGACATTACATCCCCAGGACTTATTTATCTCATAACTGGAAGTTTGTGCCTTTCGACCCGCTTCACCCATTTTGTCCATCCCCCAAATTCCACCTCTGGTAACCACCAATCTGTTCTCTGTATCTATCAGCTTGGTGTTTTTTTGTTTTGTTTTGTTTTGTTTTTAGATTCCACATATAAGTGAGATCTTACGGTATTTGTCTTTCTCCGTTTGACTTATTTTACTTAGCATATAATGCCCTCGAGTTTCATCCATGTGGTTGCAAATAGCAAGATCTCATTCTTTTTGTGGTTGAATAATATTCCATATATACATATATATATATATATATATATATATATATATACTACATTTTCTTTATCCATTCATCCATCAATGGACATTTTAGTTGTTTCCACATCTTGGCTGTTGTAAATAATGCTTCAGTGAATGTGGGAATGCATATAGCTTTCCAAATCAGTGTTGTTGTTTTCTTTCGATAAATACCAGAAGTGGAATAGCTAGGTCATATGGCAGTTCTATTTTCAATTTTTTGAGGAACCTCCATACTGTTTTACAACAGATTAGAAAATTTTAAACCAAGTCTGATCCTAAAACTTCAGCCATTACACTATGCCAACCTCATGTGTTAGCTGCCTGGGCTTTTCCAAGGTCTTTAGCTAAACGGAATGATTTGGGGAAAAAGTGAAATTTTCAGTATGGAAGAGTTTGGGGGAACTAGAAGTTCTCGGACGATGTAGGTTCTTCAGCTATTGGATCTAAACCCCTAGACAACATGCTGGCCTGCTTAATTCAACTCAACAAACAATGACTTAAGCCCTCCATGTGCTAGACATTGAGCTCAGTGTTATAGCAAAAACAAAGATAAATCAAACCAAACTCTACGTCCTAAGAAGCTCATATTTCTCTCCGTTTTTGTCGACCAAAGACCATTGGATGGCATGCTGTACTAACAGAAGAATTTGGTTTAATGAAGGTAGCAACAACCTAAGGTTTATTGCGTGCAGGTTGATACACAGTAAAGGACTCATTTGGTCCTATCCCAAGTCCGTGGATTTCACGTAGTATCTAGGGCCTCCTTCAATGGCAGAGGAAGAGCATGAGTGGAAAGGAGGAGCAGTTGGTAATCTCCTATTTATTTTTAAAACCATCAGAGTTTTATGGATCACTTATATGTTATAGCAGGCATTCTTTTTATTTATCACAATCCTTGAAATATTTATTGAAGAATGTACCCCTTCCATACATGGCAAGATCCCAGTGGAGCTATTAATCACACAGGCCTGCCTCCATTGACCATAGGAGTGGGCACATGACTCCTCAGATTACCCAATCATGTCCCTTGGGGCGTGGTGATTGGTCCAGAGGTGTACCTGGGCTCCAGGTAGAACCAATCGGAATCCATTTGGGGGATCAATATATGGACACCAGTAGAAGAAGCTATATTTTCCACTGTGATTTCTAACCATGGACTATGTGAAACTTGCCCACCACGTGGAAAGAGTGCGCAGGTGGAACACAACCAAGCAAAGACAAGCAGCGCCAAGAGATGGAGAGAGTCACAGGACCCTGATGACATCATTTGAACTCCTGGATGTACTTCTTAGACCCTCGGTTATATGAAACAAACACACACACACAAGCAAAACATTTTGTATGCATCCGTTTCTTCAGGGCTTGTTTGTTTGTTTGACGTAAGGAAGCAGTATGAAGTTACGCTGAAAGTATAAGACGTTAGCTTGAGTATCTGTCGCATGGAACCAAGAGTCCTGACGTAAAAAAGAAAAAAATCTATAATATCTTTAAAGCTTGCAGGTAGTGGGGCTTAAATCTCTGAGGGTAACGAGGCTCAAAGCAGAGGGCCTAGTGCCCATGTCCTGCTCTCCATTTGCCATGCCTGTAACAGCAGCTCTCTTGGGAACGAGCTCGCTGTGTTTCCTGGGTCTCTTCTGGAAGGATGTGGAGTGATCTCCACCACTGTCCGGGGCATCAAGCATCTCGCTGAGAGCAGTCCCTTGGAATCCTGAGCATCCGAGGTGGGCTTTGCCTCCCTAGCAGCAATTTGAACGGTTTGCCCTCAGTTCTTAGGACTGGACCCTTTTTCTTTGCTCCGACTCTGCAGATACTGAGCAATGAATTGAGACCACTGGTCTAAGGTTTCTACCTCCACAGAGAGAAATATCTTAGCTCATTCTCTTAGCGATGAATAAATAGGCTTCCAACTATGAGTAATCTGAAAATAAGCATTTTGTGGGCCCTCACTGACCATTGTTGAATTGGTAAGTCATTAATCAATTTCAATTACCTGGCACGATGGGAGGACGAGGTCTGGAAATTCTGTCACGGCTGATATGCAGTCTATGATGCCCTGGTCTGGAATTCAGCTACTGAAAACACATGCAAAAAAGTAGCTGAGGTTTCAGCCTCACAAGCTCTGATAATTTATCGCTAAAAATAAACATGTGCTCAAGAGACAACTACTGTGTAAACACTCTCAGAAAGATTTTTCAGCATCTGCATACAGAAGCTGCCATCCAATACCCAAGGAAGCTGAGGGCACAGCGCACAAAGAAGGCTTTATCTTTGGGGAAGCAGCATCTGCTGAGCATGAAGGAGCAGCAGGACAAAGACTCGCTGCTCTGGTTCCGGCGGGAAAGGAAACAGGATTCATTGTTCTGTCTTAAGCAGTCGCACGTTTACTGTTCCAAGGCTGTGCTGAGTAGCGGAGGCTGCCTTTCCCGGGAAACATAATGCCTGTCCTTACACTGGTGTTGGGCTACACAATCCTCGCTGGGAGCAGAGATCAATACGCCTTGCTCTCCCTGAGGATGCTGTGCCATGTCCGGGATACTACCCGGTGCTTAGTGGGCGCTTTATCATCTGTATCTCTCGCCTGTCTTTCCATTAATACTGTCAACTTTTGGCAAATATGATTTGTAAAAACCGGAACTATACGGCAGCTAAATGAGGACACAAACACTGTAAAATCATGGGCTCTTTCCTTTACCTTAGGATGATTTTAAACGGAAAGTTTCCTCACTCGGGGTGTATTTAAAATGCACAATTTACCTCCGACATTCCAGCAACACTCTTAGTGTGTGAGAAACAGGGCACGCGTTCGTGCACGCCCTTTCCCTCCATCAGGCTTTGCAAAGAAAGGACTAAAGGAAGAACTGACCGAAAGAAGAGCTGCTTCAAGAGCCAGGAAGTTGAAAACTTAAAAGCTTTTAACTTAAAATTAGGTTTGAGGATTATCTGAAGTTTTCAAATATACAGACAGGTTGTATTCTTCGTCAGCACAGGTCACAGGAGAGAGCAGTGAGTGAGAATTTACTGCCCAGCATTGTGACAGGAAAACCTCCAGAATGATCGATTCATCGAGTTATGGCTTTTGAATATGAATTTTTGCCACGGATCACACACTCGTAGCCATGCGAGTTGCTTTGGCAGGGCTATGCGAGACACAGAAACCCCCGCCAAGATGAGGAGGCGCGGGAGCAAGGGGCGGATAGAAAAGAACGGCATGCTGGTCGATGTCCTGCTTTCTCGGCTGGTTTGGAGTCTGAAAGCCTGCCCCCTAACCAGATCCGACTTCCCAGAGAAGGCTGGCCTCCCAGCTGGGCCTGGTTCCCCCCCAGCCCATCCCTGCACTAGGCTGTGGTTGCTCACATCTGCACTAGACGTTGTAGTGAAACCCTCACTCCAGGCCTAAACTTGAGTATCTCCATAGGTGTGTTTCTAAATCTAAGCAGATGGTTTAGTTTCTTTTCTCTTATTTTGAGTTTGTTTATGAGTTTGTGGTTTTATATAGTTGTTCCTAACATTATTTAACCAGGATTGAGGTTTTTCATGGTTCCTAACCACCTGGGGTCCGATTGTCGCTTTCAGCATTTACTGGATGATAACTAACATTTCTGACTCCCAGCTAGCTCCTTTCCACTCCCTACATCAGAATTTATGAAAAACCAGCACCTAATTCTAGTGCTCAGTAACTGTCTCATGGGAGACTAAATGTCAGAAGCCCAGAATTTTAGAAACGTCCCATGACTAACTCCACAGACTTGAGCAAGTCCTGGACTCTAGGACCCTTGTGCTGGTTACTTTTATGTGTTAATTTGGCTGCGCCACAATGCCCAGATATGTGGTCAAATGTTATTCTGGATGTTTCTGTGAGGCTGTTTTTGGCTCAGTGGACTTTGTATAAAGCAGATTGCCCCCCATAGTGTAGGTGGGCCTCATTCAATCAGTTGAAGGCCTGAATAGAATAAAAAGAGTGACTGCCCCCAGCAAGAGAGAATTCTGCAGCAGACACCCAGCCTTCAGACTCAAACTGCAACATCAGCTCATCCCTGGTTCTCCCGTCTGCTGGAACCTGCCAGCCTCTATAATGACAAGAGCCAATTCCTTAAAATAAACCTCTCGTATATATGTATCTCCTGGTTCTACTTCTCTGGAGAACACGGACTAATACAATCCTGTTTCTTCCACTTTAAATTATGGAATAAACTGAATCCATTCTGCAGACATCATGGCTGGCATGATGCGCTAAAGGAATATACATGCAAGAGAGATTTGAAATAAATAAAGCACTGAACAAATAAAGTGGATTTATTTTAGCAAACCCTGAACTTGAGAATTTATAGTGAAAATCAGCAATTTACTTAAAGATGAGCACCAGAGAGTTCTTCTTCTGGAAACAACCCTTGCATGAATTTCTCTCCTTTGGTCAAGTCTCTGCCAGTGAGCTCAGACAGGTTTGACCTAAGCATGGCCCCAAGGGCCTTGGAGGGAGCTGTGCTGTTTCAAGGTGAACATCAAGGTCGGCCTCCCTGTGTCACTTCCCCAGTTCTTGTGGGGGGAGAAAGTCCTGACTAGTCTCTAATGGGCCCCACCCTCTTCACTAGGGCACACAGGGGTTTTCCAGGTGACCTCTGAGGTTCAGGTACACTTTGCTCACCAAGACCATACTGAGAACACAGTGACTTCTTTGTTCATTCACATTATTTTTCACCTATTCTTCCAACAAGGCTTTATAGAAAATCCATCATGTGCCACCCACCGAGGGTCCAAAGATGATGAAGACACCAAACCTGTCTAAAAGTACACACTACAGACTCTTAAAATTTCTAAGGAAGATGACCTGAGACATTCTCAAGTCCCTAAAAGTGAGCATACGGGAATGCTTTTATAGTCTCCTGGCTTTTCTCCTGAACCATATTTTTTGCTCAGTCACACATAACGTATGAATATTTTCACACCACAAGTTAACCACCTTTTCAAGTTTACTCAAACTCTCTCTCTTTTACACAGCAGGGATGTTTTCCTTATGCAGAGAAACTATTGCTTTGCTTGTTATATGTTTACTCCTTTCACCAGAGACATAACATAATCAGTGATGAGCAGAGGGCCAGTAGAATCGATGGGACAGTGGGGTCATCCACTTACCTGATAACCAGCCTTGGACCTGAATACCGTCCACTTGGACCTGGAACCCAGTCTCATAATTCAAACAATTGACCTGATGCCCTAGTCTACATATTGACATTTCTCTCTCCTGTGGTTGACAAGGTGTGTGTTAAATACTTGAATGCTAAGAGTAGACAGCAAAATACATCTTTGCCCTCCTGCCAACTTGCCTCTCTGGGTGCCAACACCATTCTGTCGTCTGGGACTCCACACCTTGCCTGGTCATTCTTTAGAGTAAGCTTTGCCCTGCACCCGCCACAACAGGCCTCCATTCATACGTCCCTCTCCCCACCCTACCTGCCCCCTCCAACTGAGAAGCTTTACAGATGTGCCAGTTTCTTCCAGCCTCTTCCCTGTGGCCTCTCCTAGTCCACATTGTTCCATTTTAGTTCAGTTCCAAGCCCTGACCAGGAGTTAGGCCAATTGTTTGATTTTTATTATATTTGAAGTAAATTATTTGATTTTCTGGAAAACTTTTTGATATTCTCTACTATGTTAAAATCTTCAATATTATTTTTCTTTGGAGCTTGGTGAGTAATCTTTTTATTTCATCTTTTGATGTTAGTATTACATAACAAAAAAATACACAATCATAAATGTATAGCTCAATGAATTCTCATAAGGAGAACAAATCTGGTGTGTGGCTAGCACCCAGAATTAAAAGAGCACACATTATCAGCACCCCAGAAGTCCCCCTGGTATCTCCTTCCACCACCACCTCTCCCTGCAGTTAACCACTATCTTGACTTGTCTGTTTTTTAATTTATGTAAATAGAATCAAATAGTATTACAGCAGCCGCGGATATGCACCTCTCCAATCTCCCTTTAGAACAGAACGGCAGCAAGGAGAGCAGTGAGCCAGCAGCCCCTACCTGCTGCATCATCAGGATCCATTGCAGAATTTACCCAGAAACCATGCTCTCCTAAGCTGCACCCAGCCAATGACAGAGCATGGTGGGCATGCCAGGGCCAAGCTGTTTCTGTTCAACACAGGACCTCTAATAGGCAATCTTTGCTCTAAGAATCCCCATCAGCCTGGCTGCCCTACAGTCTGAGAGTCTTTTCACTAATCTTCCTTCCTTCTCCTTCTCCTTTCTCAGGTCCCAGACCCACATTATAGCATGACATCTCTCCCTGCCTGTTTCCACTCTCTCTCTCCTTTATTTTACATATTACATCTCTTAGGCTTCAATTCCATTTGGTGTCTGCTTCCTAGAGGACCTGAATTAATGCATGTTTTTTGTTTCTGGCTTCTTTTGCTTAACATTATGATGTGAGATTCATCCATGAGCAATCTTTTTATTCAAAGGCCTAATTATATCCCAATAAGGCTATTAAAATTCTATCAATATATACGTTAAAATTTTATAACTCACCATAGTCTCTTTCTCAGCTTTGTGGTTGAATCTACTCTCCCAGCTGCCAGCCTCCAGGAGCCTCAGACAAATTCTCATTGAAGGTCCAGGACAGCCTGAAGTGCATCTCTGGTGAGAACACATCCCAGAACCAGCTCACAAACTATCGACAGCTCGCTCATTCCCATAACAAATATATATGAATACCTGCACTGAGCCAGGTACCAGGAGGGCATCCCTGGACAGGTCAAATAAATTCCAAAGTCAGTACCCCGGCAGCTGAGGGCCTCACAGTGTGGTTCCAGTCTGCCTTTTCAGTGCATCTTCACACACCCGACACTCACCCTTGAAGATGTATGTTCCCCCATTCGCAGGAGTCCTTAGGACTTCCCACTTGTACCAGTCTGAAGCTCAAGGCAGATCTGGGCAGGACTGGCATCTGTCCCTATTTGCACCCCTAAAGGCAGAACCAAGCTCTGACTTCAGCCCTAAGGCAGCATTTGTGATGCTAGTGATATTGGAGAAAGGCTTTAGGGAAGAATGGGGAAAACCCTGGGCTGAGAACTCAGAGAGCAGGGTTCGAGAACCTTCCACTTCCTGCTTTTGTGATTTGATCTAGTCATTTAATCTTCCTCAGCCTCAGTTGTATAATAAAGAGATCAAACCAGATCGATCTGAAGTCCCTTACGGCCCTATTGAAGCTGCCAACCTAAATGATTAAACAGAGAAGGCGAGACAGCACTGGTGCATTTGGCTGCATAATGAGCACGTACTTAATGGCTTGGTCACTTTCATTTTGTCATTTACTTGGGTATAATCTTCTGTGCTGCCTTGCCCCAAATACTAGGTAACCCTGATCTCCATCTGGTACCTATTCTGTGGGCATTTCAGAAACTTTCATTTCCTGTATTGAAGTCTGGAATCTTTGAGAGCCTTAATTTCAGTTTGGAAGGGAATAAAATTGGCTCTGCATTTCCAAACTTAGAAAAGCTGAACATTCTATGATCCATTTGTGCCATAAACATGTTCACACACAAACACATGAAAAATTCAATGTCATTAATATGTAACAGCTGTTGTGCATATTAATAATTTTGATTTTAACTTGTAGGTTTATGCAATTAAATCTTTATATCGTTTTGTAGGAGTCTAAAAATTTTAATTGTTAGAAGCAAAATATTCATAATTCTAGGACTGCAGGATTAGTCATTTCAATAATATTCTTTTGGTTTACAATCTCTACCAATCATCTAAAAATAGCTAAAGAAGTTTTTTTGCTTGTATTTTAAATACGGATTCCTTTAGACTTGATCATCTGTCATCGGAGGCTCTAAGCTTCCCTCTGAATTGAATTCTGTGTGTGAATTTGTAACTCCCAAAAGCAGTAGCTAAAAATGTAAGCATCGACAACATGCACACAACTACACTCAAGTTAACATGCTTACTATGAATGCATGTGATCGTGTAATGTTTTAAGCACTTAATAGCACTTAAAAGATTTGTCTGCATATAGCTCTAATTTTCCCTGGAGTTTTAATTCCATTTTCCAAGCATATTTATTTGCCGTTTTAAAAATGGCTCGAGAAAGGCTAGATAAATATGTGACCAGAAACTTAATAAATCTCTTTAAGTTTATTATACAACAGGGAAAGAAAGGAAACTACCATTTATTATATGCATACATGCTAACTCATATGCTTTAAGTATAGACAAAAAGCTTAGAGTAAAACAAAGGAAAAGTACAAATGAACTTTGAGGATTTAGCAATAGCCTGATGATTTTACTGAATTCATGAAGATTTTCTCAATGCCTACTTTTAGTTCAAGTTGAAGAATGACTATTTATTTGAACTCCCTAAAAGCATCACCTCTAGTGTGTAATTAAAATGAAAGCTCCTGGCTTACCTTGGTAACTAAAAATGTGTTCAAAATTTGACTCTTCTGTTTCTCCTGTTCTGTCATGTTAATGTAATATGAAAATTACATTTTACTTAGTCCTCACTTTGTTCAGCTTATTTTCTAGGAAATCTGAGAACAGATTTGCATGAGGTGTGATATATTCTTCTTTGAGTGTTGCAAAAGTGGATTTCACTTGTATCTAATAGACTTTACTGACACAAAGTAAGACATTTTTAGGTTACTTCTAACTCAAGTTTTGAATTGTTAATGAGTCTGTAGCAAAAATAGCAATTTAAAAAATAATAGCACTTAAGTAGACCCATTTGTCCCTCTAAAGTGTACTGAGATGGTCCGAGTGTGTTATCATAAAGTAGATATTATTGGAGGGGCAAAAGCTCTCTGATCCTACTTGGCAATGAATAGTCACCAAGATAAAGATTTTTAAAAATCCATCCTTGTAAGGAAAACACAAAACAAAACCCTACCCTTTTTAGGAGCGATTTATAGAAGGTGTGGTATAAGAAGGCATTCTTCAAATTAAGCACAAACAGAAAAGCACAGATAAAAGACGAATAAATATTTTCAAATATTACAATCTACACTAGCAATGCCCATGGCACTTTTGTTGATTGATTGAAAGTCAGCGTTTTGGGGAATTACCACATACTATTATAGTTCACGAAAGTGGAAATGTAATAAATGGATTCAAGCAACTCAAAAGAGTTACCTTATTAATAACAGTTATTGACATTTGGAAGCAAAGAACCGCCACATTAGTTTCTCATTTGATTTCCACAAGCCCAGGAAGTTCTCTATCAATGTCACCATTCCCTTTTTCAGATGATGTTGATGTGAGAGGCAGGCCAAGGTAAGACTGGCCCCGTAACTGATTTTGAATTCCCTGTCAGCTCCACATTCCAAGAGGTTTAATTGGGGCCATCAGATGTACGTGATTATTTACCTTTGTTATGTCTCACCTACTTTCAACTCCTGTTAGCTTAGCCAGACTCAAGAGATTGTGTAGATTAGAGGTCAGTGCTTCTCAAACTTTAACCCACACAAGAGTCACCTAGAGAGCTTAGGCCCAAACCCTGAAGATTCTGATTCAGGAGGTCTGCTGGGACCTGAGAATCTGCATTTTAACAAGTTCCCAGGTGATTCCTGCTGCCAGTCCATGGTCCCCTCTGAGTAACACTGTTATATGCCACTGGTTTTATTTAATGCAGCGCCTAATAAGGGAACAGATTGCTCGAGGCACAAGGAGATAACCAACAGGTCAGCAATAACAACTTTAATGCTAACAGGGCCACTTGGCATGTGTGTAAGCTGCACAACTCTAGACGGTGCTACTTACATAGCCTACAACCTGCACAACTGTCAACCGCGTCCTTGAAGACTAAACGCATGTGTTCCAGGAGCAGGAGTGGGAGGGGGAGAGGCAGAGAGGGGAAAGAAACGGTATTGTTCTGACCATTGGGATTTGGGACTTCCCTGATCCAGGAATATTATCATACCTATCTAGTCAGGCTGATTTAGGGGCAGAAAGTTGATTTAAGGAGAAAATCTTAGATCAGCTTTGGGAGCCAGGTCTATAGATTGAATGTGCCCCCCCAAATTCGTATGTTGAAACCTAATTCCCAGTGTGATGGTATTTGGAGGTGGGGGTTTGGGGAAGTGCCTGGGTAATAAGGGTGGAGCCCTCGTGAATGGGATTAGTGCCCTTATAAGAAGTGGTCAGAGACCTCCCTAGCCCCTTATGCCAAGAGAGGACACAGTAAAATGACTGCCATCTATGAACCAGGAAGCAGGCTGTCACCAGACACCAAATCAGCTGGCACCTTCATCTCGGACTTATAGTTTCCAGAACTGTGAGAAATCAATTTCTGTTGTTTATAAGCCTCCCAGTCCAAACGGACTAAGACACCAGGAATCTGGGAAGTCTTGAAGTTCGTGTAATACTGTTTGGGATCCAGAGAACAAAAGGCGTCACAAGGTTGCGGAGAAGATCATCCAACTCATTTCTTCCAGAACACTCAGTGACTTTGGCGGTACAGGCCCCTGGAGGCATGAGGAGACAGCACCCAGGCACCAGCGCGAAGACACCAGCAGCAGAGGCAGCGAACACTGCCCTCCCCAGGTGGCGGCCAGATGAGTGCCTCCCTCACCACCTCACAGAGGCAGGTTCAGAACTGAGCAACCACGAGACATCGCCTGGGAACTCCAGAGGACAAAGCAAAACTCTGGGTGACTCCAGTGGGGCACGGGGCTGAGATCTGGGAGCGGTGCAAGTGGGAAATGGAAAGCTTACAAATATTATTAATAAACGTAACTGCTTTCATGCTCACAGGCTGGTGAGTTCCAAGGACATTCAAAGGAGAGAAATAAAACATTACAGCAGTCATAAGAATACAGATTACAAACATTCCCCTTCGTGATGGGAATAACTTTATTGTTTTACTATTAGTCACAGACTATGAGTAACTCACTTTTCTAATTGATCTCTGCTGCCTATAAACTGCCACTTCAACTACGGCTTCAGCTTGTTCCCAGGTTTTGGCGTCTGATGCAAGCTCACAGCCCTGTGGATGTGAAAGCAGCCGAAGAGCGGGTGTTGCTGAGCCCAGGCTCACGGAGTTGTGGAGACCATCCTCTCCTCCTGCCAGCATTCCTTCTTTGGCCCATAAGGTCCACCTCTTTGAAAGCAGTGGGGAGAGCTGTCTGTCCTCATTCTGGTTTACTCCTCCGTCTCCTCAGGAGGAGCGATGCTTCCAACTGATGACTTTGGGAAAGCTTTGTTCTTTCTGCTTTTCGTATGGCGGGTCCTCAGGAAAAAATTTCCCTTCCTCTGCGAAGAAGGGGTTTGCCCTCCATGGGGCGAGGCGAGGTGGGGAGGGACCCTACAGTTGTGTAGTAGTAGCTGGGTAGGTAGGCTAGTTCAAAATCATTTAGCTGCTGTTTCAAACCACATTCTCCCATCAGGGTTCCGACAAGAAACAGACAGCACACTCAAATTAGGTTAATTTGAGGAGGGTATATTTACAAAGGGACAATTTACAAAGATGGGAGCAAAGTGTAGGAAAAACACAAAAGGATCGTGCCAGAACAGAGCTCCTCAACGTGGGAGGCTAACATCCAACCCGTTGAGGGTCTGAATAGAACAATAAGATGAAAGAGGTTGAACTCGGTCTCTGCCCAACTGCATCAGCTGAACATTGCTCTCCTGCCCTCCGTGCTCCTGGTTCGTAGGCTTTCAGACCCAGACCGGAATCTACACTATTGGTTCTCCAGCTCTCAGGCCTCAGAACTACACCACAGGCTCTCCGGGGTCTCTAGCTTGCAGATAGCAGATCATGGGACTTCTCAGCCTCCATAATCAGAGAGGCAATATCTTATAATAAATCTCTCTCTCGATAGATAGATAGATAGATAGATAGATAGATAGATAGGTAGGTAGATAGATAGGCAGATAGATAGATAGACAGATAGATAGATGTATGTATATCTTACTGGTTGTGTTTCTCTGGAGAATCCTAACTAGAATAAATATACTATGGGAGCCCCACACTCATCATCCTGACATCTTGGCACTGCCCATTGCAATGTATGCTACCCAATGATTTCTAACTGAAAGCACTCGCAACTCCGCTTGATGGATTTCTCAGACCAATAAAATCTACTTGACTTGCACACTGAGCAGCTGAAAGTGCCAGAAAGGTAGTGGGTTCTGAGAGCACCCCTCAATCAGTGGCTGATAGGAGCTGAAGGACAACTACCTCAGCCCCTTGTTCCTCAGGGATAATTCCAAGCCATCTTCCACACGGTCTCCAAGAGTTCACCAGTAGGATTGAGCCCCCGCTGTCCACAGTGGCAAAATGCTTGATCCCACACTCTTTATTAGGCGTCCTGCCCTTCCCTGTCTCATTTCCCCGTTGTCCTACCTGCACTTCTAAGGATTATCTCCTAAATAAACATTTTACTCAAGTTCTTGATTCAGGGTCTACTCTGAGCGCACCCAAACTACACCAGTAATACCTACAGGGTGAAAGAATCAACAAGTAAAAGTCTAAGCATATTGTTTAGCAACATAGAGGACAGTGCCAGAAGAAACAGGTAAGAGAACTGGAAGCGATTGCCTCTGGGGAGCGGATTCAGGATAGGGCTAGGAAAACAGGTGGGCACGGAACAGCTGGTGTTTTTTGAAACTTTGTAATATTATTTGATTATTTGATATCCGTACATGTATTTCTTTTATAAAAATAAAAGATAATATTAAAATATGCTTTTGACTTTGTTGCGGAATAGGAGCAGCAGGGGAGTAGAAGGAAAACAAAGAAATACAAGCTGATTAAGCTGGACGAAGAAAGAAATTTCCTTGGGAGAAATGAGATCTTAGTAGTCAGGCCAGAAAAATACGAAGAGGAAAATGAGCTACTGGAAGCCAGATTTAATCCACAAAGTATGGAAAGGGAGATGCATCTAAAGAACTGCTTATAAATGTGGGAGTATAAAACACGGTGATGTTTTAGTCATTGCTAGCCCTTGAAAGCAAATGGGGCTCAAAAGAAAGGTACAAGAGAAAGACTCAAGGTTTCAGGGAGCAAACTGGAATGTCATCCCTTGAGAGAATTCAAACGCAAGATGTACAGCACTCTCTTAAAGCCATAAATAAGATGCCCATAAAAATACAAACTGGGAAGTACCCCTTGGAGAATGAAACGGCTTTACTAAGTGGTAACAGAAAACTTGGACAGCTTTGAGAGAAAATGACTGAGAAGCTCAATATAACACATGCAAAACATTATTAGGTGGGTGAATTTTGTGGTGGCCTCTTTCTTGAAGCATGAATCCAGAAACTGCCTGTCCTATGAGAGAACGCATTCCAAAAATTCATAGAATTAAGAGGTTCTGCTTCCAGAAATGGCTGAGGAACCTCCTATCAGACCACAGACGATAACTATAAACTCCAGGAAAAATATAATAACACAACAATCTGAAGGCTTAGAGGGTGAATGAAAGAAGGCAGGTTTTGTAAGGGAGTAGATACTTGGAAGAAGAGGGTGGCATAAGCTGAATTTCCCATTTTTATGGCGTTTAGCCCAGGGATAGGCTGCAGTTGGCACCATGCAGAGCAGCTAGAACCCTGATTAAAAAATCCAAAGTTATTTTGCCTTGAAGAACCAAAAGACAGAGTGTGGGGAAATAGAGCTACAAGAAAATGAGAGAATTATCCCGGAAAATATTTAGCTAGATGGAGCTCCAAATACTCTATACAAATCTCTGCGGGACTCCTCAAGTCTAGAGAACAGCAAAAGAACTGAATTGGTATTTACACCCCCATCTAAGAAACAAAGTTTGATGTTTGAGTCCAACCAAGTCAATTGCCTGATAAACCAAACCCAAATGAGAAAAAACCAAAAAAGTCAACATTCTTCAGAGAAATTTAAAACAATCTAGTCTCACAATCTAATAATCACAATGTCTAGGAATCAGCCCAAAATACCTGACATTTTAAAAACTAGGAAATTGTGACCCAGTCTCAAGAGAAACTGTGATCGATACAGACCAAACCCAAAATGATTCAGATACTAGAATTAGGAGATAAGAGTTTTAAAGCAGCTCTTAAACTATTGGTCAATGAGGTAGAAGAAAATATGCTTTAAATGAATGAAAAGATAGGAAATCAGAGCAGAAAAAGTAGAAACTATAAAAGAATCAAACGAAAATTCTAGAACTCTCAAGTAAAATACCTGAAATAAAAAATTCACTAGATACAGCAGAATGGAGATGAAAATAGATAAATAGAATTATCCAGTTGGAAGAATAAACAAGGAAGGAAGGAAGAAAGGAAGGAAAGGAAAAAGATTAAAGGACAGAACTCAGGGACCTGAAAGACAATATCAAAATGTCTAACAAATTTATAATTAGAACCCCAGGAGAATAGTAAAAAGTGAGAAAGGAGCAGAAAAGAATATTTGAAGAAATCATGGTCAAAATTTTTCCAAATTTGGTAAATTCATAAATTTACAGATTGAAGAAGTTTAGCAAAACCCAAGCAGGATAAATATGAAGAAATAGCACATGATAATCAAACTGCTAAAAAATAAAAATAAAGAAAAAGTCTTGAAAGCAGCCTGAGAAAAATACCACATTTCCTCTAGTTCCTTGTTAACTTCATATCTAAAACAATGGAGGCCAGAATACAGTGGAGCAACCAACTTAAGGTGCTGAAAGAAAAGGAAAATTTATATTCAGTGAAAATATCCTTCAAGAATGAAGATGATATAAAGACGTTTTCAGATTTAAGAAAAAGAAATAAGAGGATTTGTCATCAGAAGTCCTGTACTACCAGAAATACAAAGAACAACCTTCAGGCTGGAGGAAACGATACTAGATGGAAACTTGGATCCTCAGGAAGGAATCAAGAGCATTGGGAATGGCAAAGACCTGAGTAGTTATAAAAACCTGTTTTTTCTTCAACTTTAAAGAATGCATACAGTTTAGAGCAAAAATTATAACTTTGTCTTGTGAGATTTATAATATATGGAGATACAATAAATATGGCAACTATAGCATAAAAAACAAAGGAGGTAAATGCAAGCCCTATGGTTGCAAGGTTTCTCCACTTCACATAAAATGGTAAAGAATAATGCTAAGAGGGCAATAGAAAGTTAAGGCTAGATACTGTAATTGCCAGAACAATTAGTTAAAACATATAATACAAAGAGGTATAGCTAAACAGACAATAGATAGATTAAAATGCAATTCTAAAATATATTCAATTGATCCAAAAGAAGACTTAAAAGAAGAAATAGAGGAACAAAGCAACAGCAGGAACAAAGAGAAAATGAATAACAAAGGGGTAGTCATAAACCCAATATATCAATAAAAGCAATTGAATGGTGAAAAGAGTCTTTTCAACAAATGGCACTGGAATAACTGGATTATCCATACGGGGACAAAAAAACATTCACCCCTAGCTCACATTGTACATAACCATTAATTTACAATGGATCAGAGACTTCAAAATAAAAACTAAAATCATAATGCTTTTAGAAAAGAACCTAAGAAAATAGTTTCATGACTTGGGAATAGGCAACATTTTCTTAGACAGAATATGAAAGCAATCACTGATTTGGAAAAATGATAAATTAGGCTTCACCAAAAACAAAAACAAAAACTTCTGCTTGTCAAAAGTCACTGTTAAGAAAAAAGAATAGACAAGCCACAAACTAGGATAAAACTGAGATTTTTTTAGAAGGGGACTATTTACAAGGATGTAATCAGGATATAGGGGAACCAAAAGAGATAGTGCCACGCCTGAGCTGGCAGCAGCAGAGGGCAGGGAGAGGTTACCGGAAACCAGAAGGAGAGAATCTTGTAGAAAAAGTCACCTTGAGAGGAGCTATAATCTTCAGAAGGTAGAGCAGTGACCTTTGGTCAAGGGACACAGCCAGCCAGAGGCAGTCCCATAGGAAGGGGGTCAGTGGGAATAAATAGCCTAACATTCCTCCCGCCATCTCTCCTATCTTTCACCAGGGCTTCCTGTTGACAAAATCCAACTAGAAGCCGAGAGCAGGGAAGCTGGTTGATGTAGTCCAATGAGACACTGTAGTGACCCCACCCACATCACCTTGACGCTTGCATTCCCATACGATTTCTGTCAAAATCACATTTTAATTATATGATTGCATACAAGACCAACAGGACCATTCCAGAAGTTCCTATAGACACATGGTCAGACCCCTCCCAACTCTCAGCCCGCTAACTCCTTCAGCTCTCACACTAGCCATCATAAGTTTGGGAATTCCAGAAAGCACACTGTCTTGGGTGGCCCATCCATGGTGCCTAACAGACTCCCTTCTGAGAAAGCCCAGAGTGACTTCTATACCCACAGCCTCCTGCTGAAGATTTCCTTAGCCCTTGGTTCCATGCTTTGGAACACTCCATCTTATCATCCCCCAGGGTGGAGCGGACCAGGCAGATATCTGTATCTTTGCCAGTGGTGTTTGAGAGAGATTTTGGAACTGTAGCTGACTGACTGAACCAAAATTTGAATGTGAGATAAGAGTAGAAGAGAATTAGGTAACTTGTAGGATTTGGAGCAGAAAACAGCTAAATCATCAATATGTTAGAGCAGAGAATAGAGTTAGATACCAATTTCTGAGGAGATTTTAAAAATTAGATTTGCTAAATCTCAACTGTTTCTTGTGCCAATTTTCGATTTTTCAAGAGACCTGCTGAGGCTTCACGCTATATCCTAATAAAGCTAAGGAAACCCAAACAAATCGCAGTTCCTCGCAACCTTAAAATACCCAATTGCATCTTCCTTTCAGTTAAGTGACAGGCAGAAAAGAAAAAAGAAACTTACTGCCTCCCACAGGTGAACAGTCTTGAGGTGGTCAAGTGCAGTTTGATCTAGCCTCTGGATTACATCACCAAGGACTTTTCGCATTGTCTGTTCCTTATGCAACTACAGTGTTGGCTTCACCTCCAGGTTTCAAATAGAAGCCTTCCTCTCGTGGTGCAGCAATTTCACCCTTACAATTTTATTATCCAGTGCTTGGAGGAATAGAGAAGAAACTTCCATTAGTTTCTACACAAGTCTTGAGATTCAATCTCATTGAAGCAACTCATGTCACTTTCCCATCCATGAACCAATCTCAAGGGCCAGGGGCCCCGACAGAGCTAATTTCTCAATGTTCCACATGTGAAGTTAGAGACGAGATCAGCTTTTATGTAACTACACGACCCCCCCAAAGATACTGGGGGGCTATAGAACACAGGAGAGTGGAAAAGGGATGCTTGGAAGCAACACACATGTCCATTACCTAGCTTAAATGGCCAGCCAAAGATAATCAACTTCCGTTGGATTACTGAGCACTGGCATGCCACTCTTAGAAAGGTCTTTGGTCAAGCCTTGGTCCTCCACTAATGTGCAAGCACCCCTGTTAAGATAAGACATTCAGACACAATCATCAATCCCGGGCAGGCTTAGATTTGAGGAAGGAGAACCTTGGATACCTAGAAAGGAGAAGAAACTACCAGAAGGGGAAGTAGAGAAAAGGAGACTTAGGATGCTAATGCAAAATTGTATCTCATTTTTTACAGGTGAAAATGAGAGGATATTTCCCATTACCAAGAACAAGGTGCCTCTCAGCTGCACTGAGCAGGCTGAGAAGGCCCGTTTGTCATCTCTGGCCCAAGAATGGTTTTGTTTTTTTTTAAAGATTTTATTTTTTCCTTTTTTTTCTCCCCAAAGCCCCCCTGGTACATAGTTGTATGTTCTTCGTTGTGGGTCCTTCTAGTTGTGGCATGTGGGATGCTGCCTCAGCGTGGTCTGATGAGCAGTGCCATGTCCGCACCCAGGATTCGAACCAACGAAACACTGGGCCGCCCGCAGCGGAGCATGTGAACTTAACCACTCGGCCACGGGGCCAGCCCTCCAAGAATGGTTTTGGGACTTCACAGACCACTCCAGATATTTGAGACTTTTTTAAATTAAACTTTAGTGGGCCACTCCAAAAGGGAAAATGGGTTTATCCCAGGACTTCTCTCTCTAATAAACTGAAATAAACAAGAACTGTGATCAGCTGTCCTCTTCCTGTCTCCTACTAAAATACATGGACATACCCATACCATTAAAGGTATTCCATTCTCGCATGGGTCAAAATCTATGCAGAAAAGATGCTTCATGCAATAACCTTGGAGTTTCCCTAATGTGCCAGTTCAGAGTTAGGAGCATTTTAATGAGGTATCAATAAGGCATGTTCATCCCCAGTTCACATCTACCTTGCTTCCCAATATTCCTCTTCCACCCTGTAAGGCCCGGGAGCAATCTGGATCAAAGCAAGCTTATGGAACTCAACTTGATAAGCTGATAAGCCAACGGGACATGAGACACAAGTAATGTTTATTTATTCCTTTACAATAAAAATTAAAAAGTTATTGAGACCACCTTGATGTTAGAATAAGTAAAGAATATATTTTAAAAAATTAGACAGGTAGTTAGTTCGGGCTGTGGGCATATCATTCCTGATTACAAAACTTTAAAGTAAAGGCTTCCACTGATTTACAATAAGAACAGACTCTTATAATTTGTTTAAATTTATATGTGTTTCAACAAACTAAATATCCACATGCAAAACAATGAACTTCAATCCATATTTCCCACCATATACAAAAATTGACTCAAAATGGATCAGAGACCTAAATGTAAAATCTGAAATTATAAAATTTCTGGGAGAAAACACAAGAGAAAATATTTATGACCTTTGGTTAGCCAAACATTTCTGGGATGTGATATCAAAAGCACAATCCATAAAAGAACAAATTGAACTTCACCCAGATTAAAAAATTCTGCTCTTCAAAAGACACAGTTAAGAGAATGAACAGACAAGTCACAGACTGGGAGAAAATATTTACTAGTCATATATATCTGATAAAGCACTCATATCCAGAATATATAAAGACCTCTCAAAATAATACACTTTGAAAATGGGCAAAAGAAATGAACACTTTCTCAGAGAAGATATATGGATGGCAGACAAGTCCATGAAAAGATGTCCAACATCATTAGTCAACTGGAAAATGCAAATTAAAACCACAGCGAGCTACCACTACACGTCTATTAGAAGGGCAAAAATTAAACCTACTGACCATACCCAGAGTTGTTGAGGATGTGGAGGAATTAGAACACTCATGGACTGTTAGGGGGACTGAAGAAATAGTACAAAACTTTGGAAAAAGTTCGGCAGTTTCTTATAAAGTCAAACATAGACCTACCATAAAATCTAATCATTCCATTCTTATTGATTTGCCCAAGAGAAGCGAAAGCGTATGTCCGCACAAAGACCGTTCCACAAATATTCATGGCAGCTTTACTCGTAATAGCTAAAAACTGGAAACAACATAGAGGCCTAGCAATAGGTGAATGAGTAAACAAATTGTGGCATACTAATATAATAGAATACTATTCATCAATAAAAAGGAGTGAGTTATTGACACACGAAGCCCATGGATAATTAAGATAATTATCCTGAGTAAAAGAAGCCAGGCCTCCCAAAATAGAGTACCTAATGTATGAATTCATTTTTATGAAATTATAGAAAATGGAAACTAGTCTATAGTGGCTGAAGTTGGATCAGTGGTTGCCTGGAAGTGGGGGATGGGGGAGGTAGGGAGGATCATGAAGGGGCACAAAGAGCAAACTTTTGGGGGTTATGACTACATTCCCCATCTTGGTTGTGGTGAAAGTTTAACAGGTGTACATATGTCAAAACATCAAATTGTGAACTTTAAATGTATGCAATTTATTGTATGTCACTAATAGCTCAGTAAAATATTAAATAAATAAATGAAATTTAAATGTATGTTTTTTCAAAATATCCAACCATGTTGTCATTGACAATATTTGTTGAATGCCTGTATGCACCGAAGCTATACAAAAAGGTACAAGATGTAACTCCTGTACTCCAAAGGCTCTCAAAGTTGTTGAGGAGTTCTAATTCTGGACTTGTGAGGTTGGAGCTGTTTGTGACACATAATGACATAGATTTAAGATCTAGAAGCCTAGAGCCAAGGACGGAGTTGTGAGCTGAAGCTATAGATACTGAAGTTATCAGTATATACAGAGCAAATTAAATAACTTGCAAGGAAGAGATGGTCCAGAAATAGATTATAGACTGAGAAGTGAGAAGACTGAAGACGGAACATAGCACCACCATGTAAAAGGCAGGAGAAGGAAGGTGTGCTCAGGTGACACTGAAAAAAGCGATCCAAGAGCTTGGATGAGAACTCAGAGTGATAGCATGGAGGAGTAGAATGTTCTCAAAGGGAAGATAGTGTCAGATCACTCAAGGAGGCTACAGAAGATCAGGCTGGACAGTGTCAACTGAATTCGGCAAATAGGAAGTCTCTAGTGACCTTGCTGGAGAGAGACACTTTGCATGTCATTCTAGGGAGGAAGCCAGAAATCAAGGTGCCAATATCCTTGCCTTGCACTTTGTTTATTATAAAACAGGCAGAAAAGAAGCGGCTGGACATCTGAATCATCCCTTCTCAGATAGGAGACTACAGCACGCTGGAACATTGAAAAGATGACCTCCACATGTCCAGACTTCTAGCTTTTACTGCTCTGCTCTTTATTTTCCCCAGATAAACACAATCATACTCTCCTAATTTTGATCACAATTCCTGGCAGTCATCACTTCATTATTCTTTTTCTCCTTCACTCAAGCCCCTAGGTCCCTTATTTCTTTCCAGCTCCATCTCTCTCCTTCCAGCTTCTGGAAAGAGTGCTCCATGTCCACCATCCATCTCGACTTCCTCACAGTCCCCCCTCTGCTCACTGTCTTCAGGCATCCACAAATCTGGTCCTGTTTGATCAGAGGTAGACTAGACAGTTTGATCTCCAGGCTGTGAGAAGCCAAACATGGATGGATTTTCCAGATGAGAAATACGTATACGGAAATGTCTGAACTCCACTACCAATGCATTCACTCTTTAGTATAATGACCTACCTGGTCCCCCACTCCGAGATGGCCCTTTTCTGCTCACAGCTGCAAAGCACTTGCCTGCTCTCTGTAGACCCTCTGCTATCCTGCCTGTGGATTACTGGCAAAAGAGGATGCTTGATGGAAGGCTTTAGGCTTTGGATTTAAGTAGCTCTCTCTTTCAGAGAAGTAGACTTCGAGTGGTTTGCTAGTTTGGCTTTTATCTTACGTCCTAGTCCTAGTAACTACGCTTTTTCCTCCTTCCCTACCTTGTACTAGAATTCTTGAAATGAAATTCTCATCTCTAATTCCTGTTCCTTAGTACCTGGCTTGTTGGCTGGCTATATCAGACAAGAATTTCAACTGGACAGGAATTTCAGTTGGTACCAAAGTAGGGAATAACAGTAGCTTAAACAAAATAAAAGTTTGTTTTTCCCTTATGTGAAAAACATCCAGAAGTAGATAGTCCAGGACTGCTATGATAGCTCTTCACTGATCAGGGACCAAGATTCTGTCATTCTTTCTGGAACAACATCTTTAGCACTGGTTTCTATTTTCAAGGTTGCCTCATCGCCCAAATTGTCTGTAGAAGCACTAGTCATCATTGTTTTTCTTCCAAGGAAAAAGTGGGAGAAAGGGAGGACAAGGACAGAAAAAGGCACAAAACAGCCATTTGTCCTCTTTTTCCATAACTTTCCAGAAAGTTCTACGTAGCAACTTCCACTTATATTTTACTGGCTAGAGGTTAGTCCCACTACCAAACAGTGCTGCACAAGCCAAATAAAACACAGGTTCTAGGAGGGAGAGAGTAGATTTTGGGTAGGCAACCAGCAGTCTCTAACATAATTGCTCAGCTTAGAGACCTTTGCCATTCTCATTATGTGTTCTCTCTTTCCCTGTATCAGTATTCTATCTTATTTCTCTGACACTAATATCTGCTGATGGTCTTCTATAAATCGCTGCTGATTACTGCCTGCTGATTACTTACTGGGGTCTCCAAATTTGGTCTGCTTCTAGAATTTCAATTGCTATGCTGTATCAACGTAATTGTTTAAATTGCTTGATCACTCCTTCTTGGCCTTCCTTGCTGTTGATAGCAGGCTTGGACTTCTTGTCTATGAATTCTCGGTGAACAGTACTTTCCAGTACTGCCAAAGATACTTGAAAGTCCCCTAGGGAGAGGAAGATGAGCATGTTGCGCAAGAGGCAGATGTGGAAAAGGGCAATGACAATCATCATGTTGGACAGAAGCACATCTGGTCTGAGGCAAGCAGATCCTTACCCTGCTTGAACTGCAGCATCTTCCCCCTCCGCCTCCTTGTCTAAACTGTCATCATCTCTGGGACCTGCCCCTGAAACCAAAGCTCTCATTCCCAGTGTGGTTGCTAGATTGCTACCTTCCAAAATTCCTCCTCTTTGTGGCCTCTCCGGCTTTGAATCATTTCTAGCTGCAAGTCTTCAGTCTTAGGCTTCATCTTAGAAATTACGCTTTTTCAACTTTCTCCTTCACCTGCCCTGTCAGACACTCATTCTCATGAATAGCATCTCCAGGCTCTACCCTGAGACAGCTGGTAATCAAGTTTATTTGTTTCCCGGGGTTTGCTGGAGCAGGCTCATATTGGCTTGAGAGAGTTGATTGTTAAATATAAAAATATATTAAAAATAAAATAAAATAAATATAAATATATAAGTTGTTGAAGCGTTGGTAGCTTGAAATTGACCACGGGAAGAGTACTTACAATGTGGAAATTGGCAAATGCTACCAATCATGGCCTTTGTTTCCCTGAAAGGTGGTTTACTAGCACATTATTGCTCATTTCTCCCTGTAATTGCCCACTGCGCACACACACAGTAGATAGTTCTGGTTCCAGAGCCATCTCTTTGGTCTACCTTAGCCTCCAGCCGCGGGTGAGCCTTTCACACTCACTTGCGTCATGTGATTCGACATTTTGACTCCTACCTTAAAATGCTTGCTTTTAACATTTGACAACAGAATACATATTTTGAAAATATATTCTGGATCCTAAGTAGACTTATCCAAAACTGCTCACCACACTATTTGAGAACTGCTAATGCAGTCCATCTCTCTGTCTTCAGAACATATATAATCACATGGAGGAATCACTGGTGGGGGATATTCTACATACTTAAAATAACGTTTCAGTGGAGGGAATGCATGCATCCGCATCAAGGATGACTCGTCACAGAATATTAACTTAATATTGAGAGGGAGAGGGCCAATTATTACTAATTATTACAAGTATTTCAGAAAGCCTGGTGCAAACGGTGCAATGTTAAAGCTACATGAGACAACCAAAACAGCAAGTCTCTTTGCCTTTGACAAGAACTATGTCAACTGAGATCATGCTGTTACCTCATATCGATCAGGAGCTCTGTTAACATATGTCTTTGATTAATAATAATGAAAAATGAATTATTACCTATCACAACAGTATTTTAGTAAATAAAGCCATTCAAAACATAGAAAGAAAAATCATAAGAAAGTTGAGGAAAGGCGGGTGTCTACTATACTATGAGTTTTTAAAGAGCATGCTGATTTTTTATTTAAAAGAGCTAATGTTTATTTGCTTATCAGCGTGTAGACGTTGCTGGTGTGGTGACAGAAGCACAGGCACTGGAGAGAGACTGCCCAGCTTTGTACTGGAGCTTCACCACTTACCAGCTCTGTGATTTGGGGCAAGTTATTTAATCTCTTGTAACCATCATAGACCAATTCATATTGGCCCTAATTATCCTATGTATCAATAGCAAAATATCGAAGTTATTTTGCAGGGGCAACAAGCAAAAACTGCAAGTCATGTAGCTGGAGCACGCTCAGAAGATGGAAACCTCGTCCTCAGATGACCTTGAGTCACCTAGGAACCCAAAGTTCCCTGACTATGGAACTCAATGTGAAGAGAAAGTGGCGTAGGGAACCTAATAAGAAGTGAGGGGTCCCTTGATGTGTAGGATGCTGGACTTATAAGACTGTTATGCTCCCACCCTCCAGTCAGATTCTGCCCAGCTAGTATTTTGCATAACCACACCCACTCCCAACTCCTTAAAACTCTGTCTCTGCTTTAGCCGGGGAAGACAGATTTAAGCCTTGCCTCCTGTCTCCTTGCTGGTCAATCCTGCAATAAAGCTCTTCCTTCTCTCAAAAGCCAGTGTGGTAGTACTGGCTCCTATGCGCATTGGGAGGCGAGCTCTTGCCCAGTAACTCTCTCTGTGCTTTGGTTTTCTCATTTGTAAAATGGAAATAAAAACACTTGCCTCACATGATTATTGTGAAACCAAAAAAAGATAGCACATAAAGTGCTTAGAATGGTGTCTGGCATGTAGTAAATAATCAACAAATATTTGCTATCATTTTCATTATTAATGCTATTTTGGGAGCACTTACAATGTGCCAGTTGCTGTGCTACATGCTTCACATTCAACCTCCCGTAACCCTATGAGGTAAAAATTAAGCCCATTTTATGAGTAAAGAAACAGAAATGTGTAACTTTTCCAAGGTCTTGTGGCCAGTAAGTGAAAGAGTTTGACTCAATATATTTTAGGAGTTTTCATCTAAATAATAGAAAGATGTAAAACCACAGCTTGTAATGGAATCCAAGCCATTCCGATACGTAGTGTATTCTATTGGGAAATTCTCCCTTCATAGACAGCCGAACTGTTGCATGCTATAGCATAAACTGTTCTTGTTCTGTCTTGAGCAGAGATAAGAAAGCTCATCAATAGCCAGATGTTTCCCCTGGAAGACTGTTATTAAGTTGCCCTTCTGACTTGTCTTCTCCAGGTTTTAAAAACGCACAGCTCCCATAGGCTTTCCTCATGAATTCTGTTTATTAACCATAGAATGATCTCCACTGAAATATTTCCACTTTCTCTAACTGTAATTTTTGAGTTAGACTTTAAATCTAAAGTCCGTTATTAATGTACGTAGGGTACAGTATCCTTTGGCTGAACTTGCTTCTTGGGAAGCAGCGGAACATAAGGATCCTTTTCCTGTTTTGGACTTCTTTATTCCACCTTCCGATCAAGAAGCTACTGTCCACAATGTGCCAAAATATACTTCATAAAGACTTTAAAAATTTTCAAGTTTGCATGTCATTTTGTTTCACAGGGGTGAGTCTAGATTCATTTATATTTAGCTGTGCACTCAGGAAGACAAATGGCAGTGTATACTGGTGTTCCTTAAAAGACGAACATTGTATCATTGTTAATCATTCATTCATTCTCCTTGCCTGACTCAGGCTAGACACCCAGGAACAAAAGACATAGCTGTTTCTCACAGGGAATGCAGAAATCTCATCAGGGAGATGAACACACACTTACCTAATCACCATGATAGAGCAATGCATAGGAATCAACAGAAACATGGGGGAAAGGGCAGGGCAGACACCCTGGAACGTGGAGGCAGTATGGTCTGATAAAAAAACCCTGGTGAACCCGTCAGAGGCTCTAACTCACTTTTACTTTTAACTTAATAATTATGCCATCTATGATGGCTGAATTGTCCCCTGCAAAAAGATATGTTGGAGTCCTAACCACCAGTACTTCAGAATGTGACCTTATTTGGAGATAGGGTCTTTAAAAGGAGATCATTAGAGCGGGCCTTAATGCAGTATGGTTGGTGTCCTCATAAAAAGGAGAAATTTGGACACGAAGACAGTTGTATGCAGAGGGAAGGCAACGTGAAGAGACACAGGGAGAAGGCAGCCATCTGTAAGCCAAGGAAAGAGGGCTGGAACAGATCCGTCCCTCACAGCCCTCAGAAGGAAGCAACCCTGCTGGCACCTTGATCTCGGACTTCTAGCCTCCAGAACCGGGAGACATGCATCCTTGTTGTCTAAGCCAGCCAGCCAGTCGGCGATACTTTACTCTGGCGGTCCTAGCAAACATACAGCGTGAACTTGTCACCAGCATATCCCACGTCTCAGGCTCCACTCTCAGCAAAGACAGTCCCATACATGGGAGGATGTGGGCAAAAGCACTGGGAGTCCAACCAACCAGAAAAATGCCTGTGACCCAGAGGAATCTCGAGCTTTCTTTAAATAGTGAGTTTGGGTCTGCAAGATTCCTTGATCCTCTTGAGTGTGGTATCCACAAGCAATACCTGTAGGCCTTTGTTTACAACGTAAGCAATGGACAATAATACGGGGAGTACAGGCCATACCCAACAGATACAATAAAACATTCTGTTAAGTAACTACTTAAAATAAATGGTTAACAAACATGCAAGAATATGGTCTATCGCACTAGTAATCAGATTTGTGACAGAACTACCCTTGGTAAACAGAAAATGCTAGTCCCCGTCAGAGAAAAGGAATATGCGATCCTAAGTGAATGAAAGCCCTATTCACCCACCACACCCACGCACGCCATTTGTCCTCCTGTTGGCACAACTAAGGTTGAATGAACCTGGAATTACCTTCTTAGAATACACAGTGACATGTAACCTTTAAAAACAAAAAAAAAACAAAAAAACCTTCTATTAGGTATATATTCATTTCAGGCAACAGATTCTGAGAGGAGAAGGTTTTTAACCTAAGAAAATCTTAAGCAGCGAAAAGATAAGCTAATATTAATTCCTGTATAGCCTAAGCAAGTTCAGCCAAAGGACATTGTTTGGTTTTTTGTTTCCAACACGACTGCCCTCAGGCCGGCAAGGTTATCCTTTCTCTTCTCACCCCAAGTCTTCCTCTTTCCTGGAAAATTTCCAGGCAGAACCCCAGTTCCAAGTCATAACAACTCAATCTGCTACCGCTGGAACTCCCAGGGAGTGACTCATTCCTTTGGATTTGCCTCAGCCAGTCTTTGCTCCTCTGCCCACCCAGCCCTCAGCCCTCGGTACTGGCCAGAGTCCACAATGGGTTTTTCTTCCAGTCTCTCTTGACTTCTGTCTTTTTCCTTTTTTTAAAAAAAAGTTATAATTATAAAAATGACATACAAAGGGGAAAAAATAAACGTACCACGTTAAAAATGGAAGTCCCTCACCCCAAGGGTTGCCAGTGTCAACAGTGTGCATATCTTTCAAGATACATAGATTTCCGCCCTTCTTCCCCCTTTGTACGGCACACACTGTACTCATTGTTCTGACTCGCTCTTATCACTCACAATATATCATGAACACTCTTTCATGTCAACACAGAGCTCCCTCATTTTTTAACAGTTATTTATTATTCCATAGTGTACATGTACCCAATTTATTTAACCATTCCTCTATTCATAAATGGCGAGGTGTGGTCTAATTTTTTTTTTGCTCTTACAAATAATTCTACAATAGACATACATGTAAATATATTTTTGCACACTTAGTATTTTTCTAAGATAGATTACTTCTAGTGGAAATGCATGGTCAAAGCATACATGCACTTTTAATATTCATAGACACTGCAAATTGCTTTCCAGAAATGTTTATCAATCCATACTCCAGTCAGTTGAGTATGAAAGTTATTTTTTATACATGCTCACAAACAGTTGATATTAAAATACTTTTTTGGCCAGTCTGATAAGTAAAAAGTACTGTCTTGTTTTTATTTACACTTTGATCATTGATGAGGATGAATATGTTTTCACATACTTATTAACACATATCCCTTCTTTTGAGAATTATCTCTTCATTTCCGGTGTCCATTTTCTTATTTTGCTCCTTCTCTTTTGTGTATTTATTTATAGAAGCTATTTGTTGGGGCCAGCCCTGTGGCTGAGTGGTTAAGTTCGAGCACTTGCTGTGGTGGCCCAGGCTTTCGCAGGTTCGAATCCTGGTCACGGACATGGCACTGCTCATCAGGCCATGCTGAGGTGGCATCCCATATGCCACAACTAGAAGGACCCACAACTAAGAATATACAACTATGTGCCGGGGGGCTTTGGGGAGAAAAAGGAAAAAAATTTTAAAAATCTTAAAAAAAAAAGAAGCCATTTGTTATTTTGCATATTAATTCTTTCCTGTTGTGTACATATGTTGCATATATTTCCTCCAATTAGGTAATATTATTTATGGTACCCTTCACTGTATAGAAATGTTTTATTTTCTTTTCTGGAGTCAAATCTGTTTAATCTTTTCTGTTATAGTTTCTGGAGCTTTTGTCATGATATTTCTAACTAGTATTATAAAGATAATCAATATTGTAAAGGAGTGTCCTATGTTTTCTTTTAGTCTTTTACAGTTTTCTTTGTTTAAATTATTAATCCATCTGGAATTTTTTCTGGAATATGGGATAAGACAGTGCATTAGTTATGCTTAATTCAGCAAAGGTTTTTTTACTCAGATGACATTTCAATGCGGATGTTCATCAAGGTGACACCATAGAGTGACTCAGAGACGAAGGCTCGTTCCATCCTGTGTTTCTACCCTCCTCTAGGTAGAGTCAGCAAATTACTGCCCACAGGACACACCGACCCGCGGCCTGTTTGTTTTTGTAAATAACATGGAACACAACCATGTTCCTTTGTCCACATCGTGTCTATGGCTGCTTTCCTGTAAAATAGATGAATAGTTGGGATAGAGACCTTATGACTCACGAAGCCTAAAATATTTACTGTATGGCCCTTTACAGAAAAAGCTTGCTGACTACTGCTCTAGAGTCTCAAGAGTCTTTAGTTGCAACGTGGCAGATGGAGAAGAGAGATCATGCAGGAGATTCCCATGGGTGGGGACTGGAAGAGGAGTACAAAGCTTCCGTCTACATTCCACCGTCACATGGCCCCACCTAACTGCAGAGGAGGCTGGGAAAGGTGAACTCGTTGTGCGCCCAGGAGGAAGGAGAAGCAGGCTTGTGGGATTATCCGCCATTCTCTGCCACAGTGTGCCCTGCAATTATTTGTTTCATTCTTCCCCCCTATTTTTAATCAGAATAGCTAGATTTACTGCAGAAACAACCAACCTCTAAATCTCAGTGGCTTAGAACAAGGTTTATTCATCACTTCTACTACATATCCAGTAAGGGCCGGCAGGTGTGGTGTTGCTCACTGTCGCCATTCACTTCAGTCCAACGAAGCAGCCACAACAGGCACCCTGCTGGTTGCAGTACTAGAGAGAAAAGAGAATGTGGTGATGCTTACACCAGCTCTTCACTTCTCCCCGGAGCTGATACTCATCGCTTGCATCCCCCTTTCATTGGCTGAAGCAAGTCGCAGGGCTACACTGTACTTCAGTCGGGTGGGGAAGCACAATCCTACCACGTGCTTTGAAGGAAGCAGAGCTGGAATATTTGTGAACAGTCATAATGAATGCCACACTCACACACACAGAACACCCTCATCTCCTCCCTAAGGGAGATCACCCAGATTCTACCCGGTCACTGCATCTAGTCAAAGTCAAGGATCTCTAGGTGAGTGACAGACTCTCCGGCAGGTCTGAAAAGTGGTCTGGAGCCTAGCACCTAAAATCACTCTCTGTCTCATCACTTGTTAAGATGCCAAAATTCGAATAGAGACAACTGACCCTGGCCTAAAACAGGCTTCTGAGATCTGAGATACTTCCAGGAATGTGAACGGTGCTCTGAATGACCAGGCCTAGAGAATCAAGACAATCCAGCGGTGGAAAATAGGGACTACGGCACTGTGCTGAAGTCAGTCCTGCAAGGAAAGAGTCAGCCTCATGGAAGGATATGGCGTTGTGCCCCCCGCTTACAATCAGGCCCCCTGGACAAAGAGTGTGGATGACGATATGGAGGGAAGCGGCAAACACA
The DNA here is from genome assembly GCF_021613505.1 of Equus quagga. NCBI lineage: Eukaryota > Metazoa > Chordata > Mammalia > Perissodactyla > Equidae > Equus > Equus quagga. The sequence continues at coordinate 266,582 of NW_025798627.1, read as the reverse complement.
GATTACGAGTACTTATATGGAAATATTAGAACATATACACTAACATACTTTGTTCATCCCTCAGAGAATGTTCACTCTTATGATTCTTGTTTGTTGCTTAAGAAAAGACCTTCACTTTTCCACTTAGCTTAGAACATTGTAAAATGAGATTCATGGGTGATAAACATAGAGAATCATTTAGAAGAATAGAGTCATACTAGCTGTAGACAGATGACCTCCTAATCAAAATTTCAAATAATATAATCTTTCAAAATAAATTCTCAATATCTGGCGCTTAACACCAATACATATTTTTTTTAATATCCTATTTCTTTGGATTTTTATATCTCCATATAATTATGGGAATGTAATTCATATGTTTTAAAAATCATTTATGCTTAACTCATCAAAATACTTAGTTATTTGATGTGCAAGAAGTTTTTACATGCTTTTCAATAAGCATGTTAAACCCTCTCGCCCAGAAACACAAGTTTTCATTTCTTCCAGAGTAAATTAATTTGAACAGAAAAGGTTTGTTTGTTCTGAAACTGTCTGTAAAGCTTTTAAAAGCATGATTTCTTTTGCTAGATCCCTTAGCTTACTCTTCAAAGCTATAATTATTTTCTTTAGTTACTTTATAATCGTCTCTTCATGGACTAGGCCTCCAGTCCCGGTAGAGACTAGTTTTAGTCTAGTTTGTGGGATAGTGGCTACCACTACACTCCTATTCTATGTTTTTTTTCCTCATCAGTTCAATGCTGTAACATTTTTGCTCTCAATACACATACCAGTTATTCTTATGGCTACTACCTGCTTACTGGGAAATAACCCTCGAATGTAAAAGGCCATGTATGGGCTTCTGAAAAACCCTTTCTGCCCTCTGGTCATAGTCAGTACTCAAAAGGATTTTTCTTTCGGACTTTACTAAACAAGTTGGATTTGGAGACCTGGGAAGATTATGAAGTGGTAGAAGAAAGGAATGAAGACTGAGTTCAATATTATTTCCAGCGTCCTTACCAAAAAAACCCAATAATTTCTAATTCATCTTAAAATTCTAATTAAGAGGAGAAACCCCTCAAAACTTAAGCGAATTATTTTGCCAGAGGACCTAAAAAGTGCATCAAATTCCAAGTCAAACTGTTACAAGTTACTTTTTCATCTAAATTTAATAAGTAATATGATGTTTATAGTTGATATTTACCCATACTAGGGCTTCTAGAAACAAGTTTTCCTGTGGCTGGCATAAGCGGCGCCAGATTTTGTAGAATTCAAACCCTGGCTCTACTATTTATCCTGTCCTGCCTCGGTTTCTTTATCTGCAAAAAAGGTCAAAAATGGTACCTAGTTTTAGGATTGTTTGAAGGATTAAATGAGTTAATACTCATAAAGCACTTAGAAATGTGTGTTAAATAAATTAGATGATTCATACACCCCTCCAGGGTAACAAGACCACCATCACAAGTCACGTAAGAAGATGAGTTCCTTTACTTTCTGCTCTTCTCTTCCTTATTACAGGCTGCGCTTTCTCAACAGGGGCACATTATGTTAGCAGATTTGAACTCTACCGGAAAGGTGCTTGTATTTTATTTCAAATTATGAATTCCTGAACATCGGATGATACACCGTTCTGCTGTACACTCAGCGGCCCCTTACAGTTCCGAGCGTGAGAGGCATAACTAACTCTGGTCTGCATATTTGTAAGGCGCTTTGACATCCAAGGAGCCGCGGAGAAACAGTTCCTGGCACTGAGAAAAAGGCAGGCTAAGTCACCCTTCTAAAAAGATAAACTGAATTGGAGAGCTGCCTGCACTTCACTCTACTGCCTCTGGAAGAGGCGTGTCATCGAAAGTGCTTCCATCATGAATAACGATTGAGAAACTGCCTTCACTCTCCCGACTACTGTACTCCCAGGCAGAAAGCTACGGGCTGGTGCCCGCCGCGTCTATCTGGAACTTGGCTACCACACGTTTTGAGCCGCCCATCCTCCAAGAGCTCGGCGTGAACAGGCAGCGAAACGGAGGGGCCAGGACACCCCGGGTTAGCCGCGTTTCTAAGGTCAGACCCAAGTCCGCCCCGGTTCTTTTTCCGCTCCCCGTTCCTCAGGTCAGTCCGGAATCGGCCGTCTTTGTTTACATTGGGAGCTTGGCTCGGCCCCAGACAGCATCCCCGCCTTCGAACAGCAGCAGCATCCTGCGTTCGTCGACAGCGCTGCGGGGAGCGAAGTTCATTCTCCTGGGCGCGGGAGGATGACTCTCCTGCAACACGTGCGGGCTGTGACAGTCTTCCCATAACAGGGGCAGTTCCAGAGAGGTGGACGTTTGGGGACGGGCGAGGAGGTTGGTGTGGGGCCGGCAAGCAAAGTGCGGAAGCTGCACGGGGATTCTTCTAGAAAGTGGGGTGGGAAAGCAGCTAGGGAGGGCGTGTGGAGGGAAGGGATCTGTGTCAGAACGTGCGTGTGAGCAGATACAAAACCCGAGAGAGGCGTGAGCGGCGCCGAGTGTGCGAGCGGGAGCGCGGGGCGCCGCTCGGCCGGGCGCCGGGTGAGTGACA